>NC_090265.1:852947704-853122704 GCF_040414725.1 Anabrus simplex
AATCTGTTGTTAATCACATATTTGTCAATTTACTTTATAATTGTGTAGTTTTTACAGAGCATAAATTTATATTGATACAGAAGTGTATCCATTAGCACGTAAGATATTTTGAGGTGTATATGTTTTCATTATTGGAGTAGCTCGTATAGTTCATGTGGAGAACATCTGTACCTGTACGCCTAGATATTAATGTATTATAATAAAGGCTATTGCTCTTGTTGTTTATTGCCAAATAAATGATTCTATGATTCTATTTTGGCTGAAAATAAAAGTTGATCATTTTATTATGCCAGTGAACCAGCTGATACAACACGGCAAAAGTTCAGAACAGCTTACATTTTCCACAACACTCTCGTATTCAAGCACTGGGTTGGTATCTTGAATGCGATCCCAAGCTTGAAGCCAGTAGGAAAGTGAACTACACAGCCAATCATAAATTCAAATGTATAGTTACCTAATCTGACGATCTAATGTTTGCGCGCTGTACTATGTATATGCTCTACACACCCTAAAACCCTTTACTGGACATAAATGGAGAAGAATAACTGGAGTGATACTCTCTGAGATTCCAGCTGATGGCTGACCCTAAATGATGCACCAACATTAATTGTAATAGTAAATAGTAATAGTAAATGATCTACTGGTACTGTACCAGTCATCGCAGAGTTGCAGTTGAAAAATTGCTGCTATGCCACAAGAGAGTCCTAATTTAACATATACTAATAAAATGTTTTCCTCTGCTGACATAATGGGAGATAGTTTCAAATGACAGCACAGGTGATCTGTGCTGCTCGTTTTACCATTAGAACAACCACCTCCGTCAAAACGACTGTGCATCAATATCTCTGTTTTGTTCTCACTTAGGTCATGCCACTGCTAATTTATTACTCTCAGTTTGCCTTAAGTTCACGGGGGTTTCTTACAAATGGAGAAAATGAGGTACGGATATATCTGTCTTTAAAAACCCACTGACACGGCTGATATCAAATCCATATTCGTACGTACAAAAAGTTGGCAATCAAACTATTCGAAATACCATCAGTCTCAGCTGTCTGTACATATTTGCTCCCTCATATACCAAATATATCGTCCCTGCTCTGGCAAACTAGCGAAACTGACAAACTAAGGAATCTGTAGTTCTGAAGTTCTGGTCTAGATTTTGTTATTTATATACTGTCTACCCTCTGACAAAGTCTCACATCTGCAGCTCATTCTGTATGCCTAACACATAAAACCAATAATTAAATATAAAAATTGATTTGACATGAGTAATCACAACTTCTTTCAGCTCTCCTAACCTTTTGACAATTTTCAGATTCGTTAGTTTGCCAGAGCAGGGACGATATGATCAATTTGGTCGATACCTGTGTAATAATACGACGGATTTTAAAAACCAAATACTGCCGTTTGTCAGGTATAATATTGTAAGGTGGTCGTGGTAGTGGTGGTGCATGAAGAGTGACAGTCACAATTTTATTTTATTCATCTCTCTTCAGTATCTCATTGACAGTCGTTGATATGCATTTTAAAATTAAACAAGTGTTTTACTATGTAATATTCGTAAATCATTATGATAGTTAAACCGGGTAGTAAAATATTAACTGGGGCACTACAGATGCTATCATTAGGCCTACAACTTACACTTGATTTGGGAAACATAGAGGTTTGTTCAAGAGCAGGCTTTATTATTATTATGATTTATGCAAAAATCTGAGACTCCATTATTACTACTCACTTCTTTCTAAGTTTGTAGCAACCTGACACAGAACTGCAGTAAACACAGATAACTCACGTCCTCACGTGTACCTTTGTACTAGTTCCCGCCATTCGCATTCTGATCGAGTGTCGCCATATTCGTGAATGGAAATTTCCCGTCCTAGAGCCTAAACTTCCCGTTTACTACCTAGAAATTCCCAAACATCCCACATTATGAAGTAAAACGAAAAATTGTTAATAATCACACTTTCTTAAAGACTCATTAAAAACGGTGTGTAAGAAGAAAAAATATTTAGAGCGAAGAGGATAAGCCTGCATACATTCAGAGCTAATATATTTCTGTAACGTACCCTCTTTAGAACTCATTCCATTTCCACTAAATTTTATTTGCTTTCCTTTTTAGAAGAAATTGACACGTGGATTCTATTCAACGCCAATAACGCCTCATGGTTATGAAGTTAAAGGTTGTCCAATAAAAGAAGAGTTTTGAAATTTGAACGCTGGGATCGCTCTTAATTACCAATAGCGGCGATTGGGAATTAAAAGTGGAGGGGGGGGGGGGGGAACAAAATTACGGACAACAAAAAGTACCCGGGGTAGTCGGGCGGGAAGAAAAGCTAAAAAGTAGTACAATTTTTATGCTCTCTGGGCGAATTTCCATAGAGAGGTAAAGATTTTACCAATTTACTGCGGTAATAACAGTTTTCGAGACGTTGATTCAATACTAGACTACAGAATAAAACTTTCATCACCGGGCGAGTTGGGCGTGCGGCTGTGAGCTTGCATCCGGGAGATAGTGGGTTCGAACTCCACAGTCGGCAGCCCTGAAGATGGTCTTCTGTAGTTTCCATTTTCACACCAGGCAAATGCTGAGGCTGTGCCTTAATAAAAAAAACTTTCACCAAAGGAACAATATTACACACGTATTACAATTAAATAGAAGTACGGTGTTATTATACAATTAAAAATCAACACAAAGAAACTAATAGACAATAAAGAGACTGCCTGACAGATGAATGCGCGTGACAATCGGTGAATCATACCTCAGTGTTCTTGATCTCGGCAAAAAGACATACCTACTCCTGCTACCCTTTTTCATAGCACATGCAACGTCTCCACTTCTTAATGAGGCGCTATGCAACGAACAACATTTTGTACGTATTTCCGGTACGGTAATAATTTAAGAAAATACTCTAAAGGGATGCCTTTGCTGGCAAGATGTACTGTTTACAGTGCACTATGCCTTCTGGTATGGGCTATATTAAATTTGTTACTTTCATTTTCCTGTCTCAGTCTCATCCTTGGCTTTGACAATATGAAGGTGACCGCGGTATGAACGATGCTAGTAATACCATTCCTTATGCAGCCAGTCCCTGTTATGAATGGTGTGAAAATATCACTCATAGGGTCGGTTGGTGCATGCATTTCAGTGGGCTTGGCAGACTGATATGTGATAGCAACTTTTGGCTCGGTGAGGAAAGTAACGGGAAACTACCTCACTCCTCATTTCCCTGGTATGCCTCTTCAGTGACGCCTAGGCTATTTATGACAGCTGTTGGCGGAACTGTGGAAGATCAAACCAGCCTTCGAATTTAATACCCAACATACATAGTACACACTCAAAGAGCTAGCTGATAAGTTAACGGGACTCGTAGAACTTTTTTTTATAATTCCAATAATAATAGTTTCAGCCAGCCAAAATAGAATAAAAATAAAATGTTTTCTCGACAAAGTGGGAGGACGATTGCAACCCCCACCCCCTTAGTCGCCGCTACTGTAATTACCCGCTCCTTTCAACGTGATTTACTAGCTTTCTTGGTTGCAATAACTAATATCTCATATTATCTTTATTTAAGTAATGTTGTAATTGATTTATTGCTCTTGTTTCATGTGTTTGCATTTCATTGTTATTATAGCGCACAAAGTGTGCATTAATTAAAGACAATCAGACGTACAGAACTCAATGAGCGACTTAGATTATTTTTTTTTTTTTTTTTTTTTTTTTTTTTTTTTTTTTTTGTTTTTGCAATTAACAACGTGATAACGAGCACACAATGATTCAGCACATGTTACTTGGGTCGTGGAAAGACTTCAACTTGCAAAGCCTGTGATGGAATCCATGTACAGCCATTGAGGTCACAATGTGTCGCAGCACCTGGTTTGTATCCGCCCAAGTCTTGTTCACCATGGCCTCAGTGGAGTAAAACTCTAACCAGATTTCTTTCTTCTTCTCTTGCCTCTCTTTCATTAGCCTCTTCCAGCTGTCAGTTGATGGTAGGGAGAACTATAGTCTCAGGGTCTCGATTAGAAAATGTTCTCCGGCGAGTTCGTAGACGAGCCTTGATCTTGTGTATTTACATACGCCCAGAGTTGTCTTTAGATAGCGAACCTTGACCCTTTCCAACGTCCTAAGATCGTTCTTTGTCAACTTGTCCCAAATAACCTCTATGCCATAAGTTGGGATAGGAATTATTTTTGTGTCGAATAGCGTCTTAGCGGTTCGCATTTAAATAATGTTTGTTATTGATCTTATTCCTCTTGTTTCATGTGTTTCTTAGTGTTTCAAACACAAAAGTTTAATATTTAGATATTTAGAGTAGTGTAGCCAGGATCGGCCGATGGTGGGGTTATAGTTACAAAATGATAAGACATAATGAAGGAGCTTGTGCATGTGTGGTGAGCGCATGCATGACTGTCATAAAATACACTATGGACAAAACTGGACATTTCTGTATTCTCCCATACTAAACTAAGAGATATGTTGATAGTGGCGGACCTGGCGACCCGAACATAAAATTCAGGCAGCAAGTTTGAACTACAAAAGTTGCACGATAAAACTGATAGAAATAATGAAACTAATAATGATCTTGCTTTGTTCTACTATGAAAGTTTAATGTTATTACTGATGGAAATTATGAAACTCAATGATGATTTCGTTTTGTCCGAATCGTTGGCTGAATGATCAGCGTTGAAACATTCGGTTCAGAAGGTCCCGGATTCGATTGCCGGCCGGTTCGATGATTTAAATCGCATCTAATTAATTCTTCTGGCTCGGAGAATAAGTGTTTGTGTTTGTTCCAACACGATTCTTTTCATATTCAAACAACACACTACACTTCGAGCCACTACAGAAACATGCAGTAGTGATTACTAGACCTCGAATATTTAGGTGCTAAAATGTTATTTTAGCTGCCTCAAATGGACTCCCAAATAACTTCTAAAATATTTTTAGGTAGCTTCAATTTTACGTATTTTAATAGGCACCCTTTAAAAACCATGTTCATTTTGCTATACTGATAACTCGTTAGGGGGGAATATAAAAAATGTTCACTCGCCTCTTTGCTGCAAACGTCACAGAAAATGATGTTACCAGCCGATGTTAAATGGGGAAACTTATGTAACCAGTGTTTAATTAAGGGAAGACGTAGGCAGATTTATAGTCACATGATCGATTACACATATCTTCCACAATTTTTATAAAATCTAAATGAAACTTGGTACACTCATTTAAACTGACGTAAGAAGTTGCTATGTATAATGCAGGGACACTGTGGTAATTTTCTCTTAAGTTATTAAAGTATAAATTTTTCATTTGCCACTATTTTTCGGTACACATTTTGAGTAAGTTACATCAAATTTCAGATTTAAAATATATTAATAATCTACACACGTATAGAGACTTTAAAGTGCAGTAACTCTTTCCTAAATATTTTTGTTGAATTTCAGTCATTTTTTTGCACTTGATGGTATGTTTTCTTATTTTAAATATATTGTAATGTATAACATTTTTCTTATTCATATACTCAAATTCTACTCCACTTCAAGCTTTTTACATACTTTTATGAAATTACATCAAGTAGTTCTTGAGATAATCGTACCTAAAGTAGGAAAATTATGAAAAATGTGAAATTCAGAAAATCGAAGATAACTTTTCATAATAAAGTTTCAAGACTACACCTCTCCTAAAACTGCCCATAACCATACTCCTCTTCTTCACTAGCATCCTCTGCTACTCTCCTGTCTGCTCTGCTTCTCTGCCTGTTGGATGGTCTGCATTGATGCCTCTGCCTTTGCAACTCGTTGTTCATCAATGGACCTCAGTATCTGTTGTGTGAAGACTCCAGGTGTAAGTCCCAGCCTCCTAAGAACATGAAGTCTGGCCAAATTCCCATCATTAAATACTACTGCGGTATCGAAAGTAGCAATCTTCACCACCAAGCTGGAAACAAACTCTGTCTTAGAACACCTCTTCCAAATGAGAGCGTTGAAGTTTTATGGATTTTGAGTTTTGCCGTGTAAACGTATTTTCAACAACTCTGGTGCAGCTAGAACTAAAAGTTTGTTTTACAGCCAGCAAACAATTAAATATCAATCATTCTAAACCCACTCCTTCCTCCATCATTTTCTTCTTCGGGCAGAATTCCTGGTCCAATTTTCTGCTTTGAAGAACTTACAGATGAATCCAGGTTCCAAATTTCAGGTCTGTCCTACTCATTACCGGTATGTCTTCTTGACTTTGTGTTTTTTTATATGTAATTGTTTATACTTCTTATACACTTTACCAACCCTAGGCATTGTGTAAATATTTACAGGGATCACTAAACCGCTGAATTACACCAAGGGATCACTAAACCACTGAATTACACCAATTATAAAACTCACATACACACACAATTATTGAATGAATCCTTTGCCATCCACAGAGTTCTATATCATGCTGGCTTGGTTCTACAACTGGCTGCTCAACAACGAAAACATATTTTGCCTTCTATAAATTGATGCCAGAAGTTTAACTGACAGTACGGTCTAAGAAGATATCTTGTACCGCCACAGAGTTGCATTTTCTGTGGTAGGTTGTAGTTGTAGACACATTCTCTTTAAGGTTGTAGAGAAAATTGCTATGGCCGTTGCCTACGAGATATACAAGGCCGGGACGACTTCGTGCTGGATCCCGGCGGCGAGTGGATGTGTGGTTATCGGAGCTAGTGTTCTATTCAGTGTAGTGTGCGAGGAGGCTCGGTTTCGGTGGTGTCCTTCACTTTTTTGTTGTTCATTGGGCGTGGTGTGAGAGTTTGTGAGTATTACATGTGATAATTTCCCAACTCCCTCCGGACCTCATGGCGGAGTCGAGTGGGGGACAGGGTATGGAGGAGGAGGAGTGTATTGAAGTTGACAGTCGTGAGTTCTCTATGGAGAACACTGGTGTTAAATGATATCAACCCACCTAATCGTAACAGTGCTCCCTCTAATAATGTCGAGTTGTTTTCCCTCAAACCTGCCATACATCTCTACGATTATAGGCACACGGGCCCATACCTCGTTTTTGTGGAGGCCATTGATGACAGTAAGAAATTGGGCAGCATACATCCCATGGCTTTGGGAAAAAATTTATGACCGTAAATTTGAGGGAATGACCCACATTGCTAGGCGAGGTCGTCGTAGGATTCTGATTGCATTTCAGACAAGAACTCAAGCTAATCAATTCCCTACAAATCCTCTCTTAAAGGAACAACATTTGAAAGCGTTCATTCCTTCTGTGGCTATATATAAAATAGGTGTTATCAGAGGAGTTGATAAGGCTTTGTCGGTCGAGGAAATTTGTACGGTTGCTGAGTCGACAGTACCTATAGTGAGTGTTCAGCGCACGAAACGACGCACAGTACAGGATGGCAAGGTCGTTTATGTTCCTACTGGTACCATTAAACTTACGTTTCGCAGACAGATTCTCCCTGCATTTGTTTTCATTTATCGAGTTCGTACACAGGTTGACACATTTGTTTTCCAAAGAACGATCTGCCGGCGATGTCAACGTTACTGCCACACTAGGAAAAACTGTAAGGTTCACCATCCTCGATGCGCCAATTGCGCACATGATCATGAATCCTCCGACTGTCAAAACTCTACCAGATTTTGTCTTAATTGTTCCGGGGAACATTCCGTAGGCTCTCTACAATGCCTAGAACATAAGAGACAACAAGAGCTGAAAAAACAGCAGGCTTTGGAAGTTTCTACTTTCTCCTCCGAGTCTTTTTCCCCTCCGTTAACCAATAGATTCCACCCCCTGTTGTCCCTACAACAATTTCCTCCATTTCAGAAATCTGCGCCGGTTCTGCAGAATCAGCAGCCGAGGAAACGTAAATTTACGGCGGTTGTCTCATCACCCCCCCCCCCCCCCCGAGTCCGGATCGGTCGCCAGGTTATGATGTCCAGGGATGTCGCGAGCTCCTAAAAATGCCTCCCTCGGTTACACCTTCAATATCTCCTAAAGCCTCTGTATCCGGGACGAACATTTCGGTTCCTTCCAGGCAGGTTGTTTCGCCTGGGACCTCACAGCCAGAAAAATCCCGGGCTTCGAACCCGGTTTCGAAACTCATTCCAGTCATTTCAGACAAACTATCTGCGTATGCTAGGGCAGTTGAGAACGATTCCAGATGGTCAAAAATGCTCCTCACTTTGCAGGAGGAAGTTGTGGCTCTTTTACAAAACTTAGAATCTTATGTTTCCTCCCAGGATAGGTCTCCCAGGAATGCAAGTAGTATTGTAACCAAATAACACGAACTCCCTCCGATAATTGCTTTATATCTACCTCATATCATATTCATTCACAATTTCGCGATACCCACTTAATTGACGTGTTAGATACTCGATATCTAGCCGGTAGTTGCCTTATTACATTTCTTTTCTGTCACCCACCCAGTCCAGTAGGTTAGGTACATTTATCTCTTCCCTAGGTGTTGACTCGGTCTGTATGTGATCGGTAGAAAGTCGCCAAGTATCAATCGCTTTGGCGTGCAGCTTAGTCACCTTGTGTACTTGTGTTTTTCCTGTGTAGTCGTTTGTCGTTTCATTCCTCAATTCCCCCCCCTTTTTACACCACTTTACACTTTATGTTTCCGCCCTCCTCCATACTTTGGGTTTGTTTACAGGTTGCGTGGCTCTCAAGCGAAGCCCATTAAATTATCAAGATTATCAAGACCAAGGCCGGGACATAGCAGCGCCTCCTAGAGAACAAGGCCTGGCAATACGATTCGTGACGTCACGCGACTGGGCTCAGCCAACACCTCCTAGATAATAAGGCCTAACAACAGCGTGGTGACGTCACGCTACGGAGGCGATGACAATGCAGAGAAACGGGGAACATAGTTAAACACAGACATGATTTTAATATGTTTTACCAACGGAATAATTTGTTTACTAACAAATAGCGTTTAAATTTTAAAGTATACTGAATTATATTGTCGTTATTACCGTATTTTAGTGACTCTACCATTAAAGATAAACAGCAAACAGTTGTAAAATACTTAGGCCGAATCGCTAACAGCACAACAGGATGTTACAAATATATTTCGATTTAAATAGACATTACATGATCTTAAAAGAAAACTAGCACGAATAATATTAGCATAGGCCTAACATCTAAGCTGACGTAGCATCACTGGCAGTATTTGCACATGAGCCTACAATGTTTCCTCCCTTGAAGTTCATGTATGGTTTAATGATAATTTCACCTACCATCGATGTTACCAATTTGTCATTCTGTTCGAAACCTTGAACTTTATGTTTAATGTATTCCAGAAAGTATGTAAGTTTCTGTCCTAATATTGAACTACCGTTCAGACCGGAGCCTACTCTTTTAAAAGTACTGACATGTGGCAACATTAAATTCCTACTATGTCTCATAAATTTGTAAAAATCGCACGGCGCAACATCCCTGAAATGCTTGGCCTTGGCCCTGCCCAGCCCGAAGGCCTGCAGATTACGAGGTGTTTTGTGTTCGGCAGGACGAATCCTCTCGGCCGTTATTCTTGGCTTTCTAGACCAGGGCCGCTATCTCACCGTACGATAGCTCGCAAATGTAATCACGTAGGCTGAGTCGACCTCGAACCAGGCATCAGATCTAGGTAACAATCCCTGACTTGGCCGCGAATCGAACTCGGGGCCTCCGAGTAAGAGGCAGGCATTATATCCCTTCACCACGGGGTCGGCAGTAAATTTGTAAACATGAGGAGATATCAGGCAGAAGGTTGAACAAATAACAAGAAAATCATACACATACTCCTTTATGAAGTAAAAAATGTTTTAACTGCGACTATTAAAATAACTGTGGGGACATCATCCTCGGTGTTCAATTCACCAACTAGGACGAGAATTAACTTATTCTTGAATCTTTCTACACATTGTTACACTCATTCCTTGTAACGCAGCTATGATGTTTTGTAACTAAAGAATATACCGCATTTGTATTAGTAATTTTGTTCACATGTACATTAAAAATATTTTATAGTTTAATAAAACCCGTTTAGAATAAAGGTCATGTCCTATTAGATGATTACATATGCTATGTAGTATGGTTGCCTTGATGTATCGACTTACAGAAAAATTACTTACGTGTTTATTGTACTTTTCGGCTGTGTAAGATTGTGGACTGGAATTCTGTGTATGAGATATGTACTATCTTCACGGCTCTGTTTATTGCTTCTCTTTCTGTTCTACTTTTTTGCCTGCTTCTTCTCTTCACCAGCCAGAATGTGACGATAAATATGATGGGCAGTCATGGTCTTGGAAGAGGAGTAGTTAAAAGTTTTTCCTGACGATCAGTACCAGTTACTTCCCATAAAATATCACCGACTTTGAAATGTCTGTGGCATACCTTAAAATAATGTATCACCGTGAGCGAAATTAATGCATTTACGGAGTGAATCGGCCTACACTAGCAGCTCTTGTAGGTGGTATGTTTTAATGCGAATAATAATAACAATAATAATAATAATAATAAAATTATACCGTTGAAAATTATACCGTTCCATGATTGTGAGCTAACATAACCTTATATCATTGAAGAGTAAATATGCCTACATATCACCAGCTGTTGCGTGTAGTTAAATACGTCATAGGCCTATGCTCATTATGATTGTGTGAGAATGTAATAATAATAGTTACTCACCACTGAGTTATTAGTAAAGCAGTAGTCTTGTCTTGGAATTGCACGTAAACAAATCTGCCGCATAACCTCGTCTTTCGGAAACTTAATGCATGCACTTCGTTATCACTGTCGCATTTTTTCCTTACAGTTGAGTACCCAACACATCAGTACCATTATGTACAACGGTATTAGCAATTGGCACCATTAAACGAATTAAAACTCTTTTAATTTCAGCATTACATGGCCAAACTCATTGCTGTGTTATTACTGAAAAGGTTCAAGCTTGCCTGCCGATGTTGACGTCACAGTATATTCCCAGAACGGTTGTGAGGCCTTATATCTAGGAGGTGTTGGCTCAGCGCGAGTGGATAGTAGATGAAGCTAATTCCTTACGAAAATTGAAAAATACGCTGGTTAAAGTGCATTCTACGAATATTCCTTCTCGTAGACGCGCATATCGGAAGCGAAATGAGTAATATAGCGTAATAATTAGAAAGAACAATTAAAAATGCAAAGAAGATTTTTTAAGAGTCTTAATAATGAACAACTTTAATAATATGTCTATATGACACTTTCTTCCGTATATTTAAGAGTCAAAAATGATCAGTTCTTTTTACAAAACTCGCCATAAGACCTCTCTGTGTCGGTGCGACGTAAAGCCACTAGCAAAAAAAAAAGCTTTTACAAAACTGAACTTGCTGATGAAAGATAAAAGATTAAAAAAATGTAAGTACAGAAAAAGCTATTAAATAAAAATAATAACGTATAAACTACTTTACTTACAGTATATTAGTAGCAGTCCAGGAACATACAAGCTGTAATGCTCAGTGTTGTCCGTCATGAAAACAGGTAAACATTTTTTTACAATAGAAGCCTCACATACATTAAGGGGGTGAAGAGCTCACACAATTTGGCTGTTATGCAAAGAGAATGATTACAGTACATGCCAACAATAGTTTGTTCATCAAGTCATCAAAATTATATTCGCATTCCCTAGTGTATATAAATGTACTTATATGATTTTGGACCCTGATTCAAATAACCAGAACAGGGGAAAAATTGAAATTCTTAAATTTGAAAAGTAGCATGCCAATTCTTATAACATTTGAACTGACCTTCACCCAGACATTTGCTGAAATTATTTTCAATTTAACTTCACCAGGTTGCTTAAAATTGAAATGGACATGAGGTTGACATGATATAAGAAAATATAAAAGGAAATCTCTATGAACATTAATTGTTAAAATACTAAGAAACCATATTAAGAACTTGCATCCCTGCCATTACATTAAAAAAGTAGCAGAACACACAATGGACTACTCATTTCATGCTTTATGAACCAGCTGCATTATATAGATATGACACACATGAGATCAGTTAAGTAATTAATCCCCAATTTTTCACAGATGCATGTTAGATTCATTACATAACAAAAGCAGGAAGGAATACTTTCTCCAAGAGGAAATTCATAACCACAGTGTGAATAGGCTATAATGCTGGAAGAGAAAATTCATAATTGAATTCACAATTTCTCAAACAGGAATGTTTACTACTGAAGGAACTTACAGTGATTAGCCCTGAATTCAGAGTTTACACATTCCCTTTGAATGGAATTCATAGAGATCCATCAACTCTGTGATTAATAATAGTTATGTACTAAAAAAAAATTAGAAAGCCTCAGCTTACCACAGACGAAAGGAAAGGATGGTTAATGATTTTGTAGGATATGTGCCACCAAGGTAATGAACAGTATTTGTTAAATGACAAAATACCTGTTTAACATAAAAGGTGCCCTCTCAAATGTAACATCACTCCCTGAAAACATAACACCTGGCAATAAATATGATAAAATAAAAGTGCTCTAGTGTTATTACTGTGTTCTCTTCTAAAGAAAATACTATGGAAAACAGAGCTACTAAATTTGTCAATGTGTCAAGAAGTGCATACTGTAGATACAGAGACCTTGTTGCCCAAAAAATTAAAGAATAGTTCAATAAACTTCTAAATATTGTCACATTATCAACATAATAAATAATATGGCATGTACAATATTAAAATACAACCCCTTCAGCTTACACATTGAAGTATTCCACAAGTTTAGTAATACCATACCCATACCACGTAGGAGTTTCTGGAACCTACACACCCACCCCAGCATAAGCAATTCTTGTATTGGATGACTAGCAAGATACCCGTGCTTCGCTACGGTATTATACTGAAATTTATAATTGAATGCTTATTGTTTTATAGATAATCAGCCGAAATTTGCGATCTGACTGGTTTTCTGAGAGAGTCCGCCAAATTTCGCGATCTGACTCGTTTTCTAATAGATTACGGCAAGTTTCCTCCCATTTTTCAATCTTTCTTTCCAGGAATCGATTTCGTACTTCCCGGGCTAGGTCCAGGTATTCCACCCGGTCAGTTGTGTCCCTAAATCTTTGCCATCTTCTCCTATAAGCATTTTTAATATGAATCAAATCCTTCAGGAGATTCGGCGTGGTTTCGTCTTGGATGCCTTGGCGGTACTGAACCCGCGGCCGGACTGCATTCTTAGTCATTACCCGTCCAGAACCCGTTTCCAGCGCGGTCCGCACATTTGGCGACGGTCCAGAATATTATTATTATTATTATTATTATTATTATTATTATTATTATTATTATTATTATTATTATTATTGTTGTTGTTATTATTATTATTATTATTATTATTGTTAGTATTATTATTATTATTATAGATGTTCTGGACCCCATAGCAAGATGCAAGACCGCTACTTGGCGGTACATTACATCTGCTGCCATTGTCATTGTTGACATTGTGACCAGCACCATTGTCGCGCGTAGGCAAGTGTGCGGGATTTCTGGCGATACGAATGACATACTTCCGTGTATTATTGACCTTATTATAGAGGTGAACAATTGGACGGTCAATCTCATTCCTATCGTTTATTTCAAAGGTGTTTAAATTTTTATTTATATGCCAGGAGAATCTACTGTAATCTAAGAACGTTCTCCGAAGCAAAAGACGGCTCTTGAAAACGAACCCAGGAAAGATTAAAAATAATCAGTTTATGATCAGAATAAGTACATCGAATATCTACAGCCTGTTTCCAGTCATTCGATAGGTTCAGGAATGGAATGAATAAAGCCCCCATGTAGCGGCGACAATTGGAATTGTGCCGGCTGCCGAAGCCTGTCGCACTCCTTTGAGGCAATGGATAATGAATGACAAATGAAAAGAAATGATATTGGACAGTGTGCTGGAATGTATGATGACAGGAAAAACCGAAGTATTCGGATAAAATCTGTCTCGCCTCCGTTTTGTCCATCACGAATGTCACGTGGAGTGACCGGGATTTGAACCACGGGACCGAGCTGTGAGAGGCCGGCGCGCAGCCACCTGAGCAACGGAAGCTCGTTATAAGTACATTATGAACAGTAAAATCAACTGGACTCACCTCCTTTTACACCCCACCGCCACCCCCACAAAAAATTAAAAGAAGGCATGTTTCCCTATGTGTAAAGAAGATTTCAAACACCAATGTTCACGTCTATTACCTTCAGCTTTGGGATATAAGTATCCCCATAAAATAATTCACTTTATTTCACTCCTTTTCACACTCCTCCCCCACCCCCAAGTGAATTTTCCTTCAAAAGATTTGTTTCTTTAATAGTAAAGGATCTTCTAAATACCAATTATCACGACTCTAACTTCTTCAGTTTTTGATTTCTGTGTCCTCATGAAAGGAATTCAACTCCATTTTACTCCCGCCCCCAAGATGATTTCCCCCAAAACGCGTTTTTCTTTGTTTTAAAGGAGATACAAATACAAATTTTCATGTCTGTAACAACTTTAGTTTTTATTAGATGAAAGTATTCTCATACAATTAAGTCAATTAATTTTTCAATTCTTTCACCTCCCCCATCTTCATTGGATTTTCAGAGAATACGTGTTTCTTTACTTTTAAAGCAGATTCCAAATACTAAATTTCACGTCTGTAACATCTTCATTCTTGAAATATCAGTAGCCTAATTAAAATAATTCAACACCATTTTCAGACACTTTTACCGCCCCCTTCCACCCAAGTGGTATTTCGGAAAACTAAAAATACACGTTAATTGATTTTTAATAGAGATAAAAAATACCATTTTTTCACTTCTGTGACATGTTAAGTTTTCTGAGATATACTGTACAAATTCTCATTTTAAAATTTCACCCCCTTTTTAGTTCCCCTTAAGTGGAGTTTCCAAAAACAAATCACCTATGTTTCTTTACATTTACAGGAGATTCCAAATACCACTTTTTACGTCTGTAACATTTTACGTTTCTCAGGCATTCTGTAGATATAATCTTTCAAAAAATTCACCCGAATTTGTCACTCCTGTTTAACCGCCATTAATTGGATTTTCCAAAAACAAAAAACACGTGTTTCTTTATTTTTAAAGAAGATCCCATATACAAATTTTCAGTTCTGTAATATCTACAGTTTCTGAGATATATGTATCCTCATTAAAGGCATTCAACCCATTATTCACCCTTTTACATCCCTCCTATTGGGATTTACAGAACACAAAAACTTACGTGTTCCTTTATTTTTGAAGGAGATTCTAAATATCAATTTTTACATGTGCAGAATTTTAAAGTTTTGAGATATAGATACAGGTATTTTAAAAATTCACCCCCTTTTCACCCCCATTAATTGGGTTTTCCAAAAACAAAAAATACGTATTTCTTTATTTTTAAAGGAGATCCCAAACACCAATTTTCAGGTGTGTAATATATTCAGTTTCTGAGATATATGTATCCTCATTAAAGGCATTCAACCCGTTTTTCACCCATTTTCATCCCTCCTATTGGGATTTTCCGAAAACAAAAAAATACGTGCTTTTTTAATGAAGATACTAAATACCAATTTTTTACATCTGTAAACTTTCAAAATTTTTAAATATAGATACACTAATTTTAAAAATTTACCCCCTTTTCACCCTCCCATTAATTTGATTTTCCGAAAACAAAAAATTCATGTTTCTTTATTTTTAAAAGAGATCAAAAGTACAAATTTTCAGGTCTGTAATATGTTCAGTTTCTTAGATATGAGTACCGGTATCCTGATTAAAGGCATTCAACCCCTTTTTCACCCTTTTTCACCCCTCCTATTGGGATTTTCTAAAAACAAAAAATACGCATTTCCTTATTTTTAAAGAAGATTCTAAATACCAAATTTTTATATCTGTAAACTTTTAAAGTTTTGAGATATAGATACACTCGTTTTAAAATTTCAACCCCCCTTTCACCCCTTTAGCGACGGAATATTCAAAAATCCTCTCTTAGCGAGCACCTACATGTTAATATGAATGTATCCCCAAAATTTCATTTCTGTATGTCCAGTAGTTTTGGCTCAGCGATAATGAATCAGTCAGGACAAGTTACTTTATATATATAGATAATTATTGCAAAACAAATAGTACAATTACCACAATTTTGAGTGATGGAGCACTTGTGTTGATTTTAATATAAAATGAATAGCACACAAGGAGACAGAGAAAATCGTTGAACTTATAATAATTATACAGAACCTAACATAATTGCAATAAACACAATAACATTGCTGTCTAGCCTGAACTAAAAATATTAACCCACACTAAGGGGTATTTTCCCTCATGCGATATAATAAACAGAACTGCATCACTTGCAGTTAAGGGTCCAGCACAGAAGGAATACTTGAAAGCCAATACCTTACATGCCTTCATAATTTAGGCCCTATAAGTTTTCCCATAATATCACTATACCCACAACAGTAGTCCTATGAAGTAATGTGAATACTCAGCACATCCCAAACTAAATGTAATAACTGGTCAGTTCAATACAGTAAATGTTTAAATCAGTAAGATATAAATCACCCTAAAATCTACTATTTCATTCATAAAGAGCAAAGATATAAGAGACCTATCCACAAACCTTTCACAAGCCTTGGATGAGATAAAGGTGCAGTCAATAATTTCCCATTTCTCTCATCATACATGCTGGTCGTCCTTTCAACCTCATGAGATTTGAAATGGAGCTCGCACACCTACAACACAGGGCTCCATTTCAAGGACCATTCCACAACTTAAGTGATTAAAATCACATATAATACACTAATAACTAAGACTTACTTTTGCATTTTTGGAAGGAACAAAATCATCTCGGCGAATAGCTCGTGACCACTTAAGCTACCTCGGAGTGTCGTCAGTTGGAAACGAGAAAACACTCACTTTAGGGCCAGTGCGATAATTGCCCTTACAATTTGGAACACTGCATTTCTGAAGCATCGTTATTCATAATTTGAAAAACAGTGATCGCAATTCACAACACACCACTAAAAATAAACTCAGTTCTAACCTCACGTGGTGGCCATGCCGGCACTTTAAACACAATTTATCAATATTAACAATTTATAAGTACTATCACCTTTAACTGAACTAAGGAATAAGGAATATTAAGCGAGTGTTAACACACAAGACTCGATTAACATTAATATAATCGATGAAAAACACACATAACAGGGAAACGCGTCCTCATACACCAAGCGGCAACAAGTTGAGTTACTGGCATGGGCCTCCTTCAACATACGTCATCAGCTACTCTCATTCGTATTGCCAGGCCTTGTTCTCTAGGAGGCGCTGGACATAGGTACTAATTTAACGCTGAAAAAGCGGCCCGACCGTGTTCACGGTTTGGCCGTTAGATGTCGGGTTTTCGTTCTGTTCTTGGTGGACTTTAACATTGTGATATGCGGAGTAATTGTGATGATGTGTTGATTTTGTGCAATTTATTGTGAATATTGTTTCTGTCGGTGAGTATATGTGAGGTTGAGAAGAATGTGCACTGTTGTGTACCCCTCTGTATTTCGAATGACACTAAAACAGCATGAAAATTGACGTTCCATAGTTTCCCTTCCGAGTGCGGTTTAAGGAAGAAATAGAAGCAAACTATTTATAGGCAAGGTGATATAGTAGGATCTCTTTAGGTACCTAGCAATTCTTCTCATAAAACAGATTTCAGTGTAAGCACATCAATCAAACTTCCTTCTGTTTTCATTGTGTATCCTTCTCACAAGCAGGAAAATGTCAAACGCAGGAAGCGTCCAGCTCCCAAAAATGATGTATTGCCATCAATTGTTTTTGCTAGTGGCTTTACGTCGCACCGACACAGATAGGTCTTATGGCGACGATGGGATAGGAAAAGCCTAGGATCGGGAAGGAAGCGACCGTGGCCTTAATTAAGGTACAGCCCCAGCATTTGCCTGGTGTGAAAATGGGAAACCACGGAAAATCTTCAGGGCTGTCGAGAGTGGGATTCGAACTCACTATCTCCCAATGCAAGCTGACAGCCGCGCGCCCCTAACCGCACGCCCAACTCGCCCGGTCCTTCAAAATTTAGTAAAAGTTCCGATTCAGATAACGATGAACATATCATATCTTCATACGTCAGCCATTAACGAAAAAAGAGTACAAGTCTCGTTTATATATCAAGGAAAGTCTACGAGTATCTCTGTTAAATCTAAAAAACATATACGGATGAGAAAATTAAATACCAGATTACAGAAATGCAATCTATAAATTGATAAGTAGGATACGGTTAATGAAATCAGAAAAAAAAAGTTTTACGGTATCTGAACTTGACCAAGAAATAAAAAGCAAACCAACTTAAAAAGCATGCTAAAATTGGTCATTTAGAAGCTTTATTCCTGTTAGAACGAATTTAATTTTCTTCTTCTTTCTTCATCCGTTTACCCTCCAGGGTCGGTTTTTCCCTCGGACTCAGCGAGGGATCCCACCTCTACCGCCTCAAGGGTGGTGTCCTGGAGCACCAGACTTTGGGTCGGGGGATACAGCTGGGGAGGATGACCAGTACCTCGCCCAGGCAGCCTCACCTGCTATGCTGAACAGGGACTTTGTGGAGGGATGGAAAGATTGGAAAGGACAGGCAGGGAAGAGGGAATGAAGCGGCCGTGGTCTTAAGTTAGGTACTATCGCGGCATTTGCCTGGAGGAGAATTGGGAAACCACGAAAAAACACTTCCAGGATGGCTGAGGTGGGAATCGAACCCACCTCTACTCAGTTGAGCTCCCGAGGCTGAGTGGACTCCGTTTCAACCCTCGTACCTCTTTTCAAATTTCGTGGCAGAGCCGGGAATCGAACCCGGACCTCCGGGAGTGACAGCTAATCACACTATCCACTACACCATAGAGGCGAACACAAATTTAATTTTACGGGAAGAAAAAAGATAAATACGGTGAAACGCCGCTAAATATTTGCGTAACGGGCATAACATCGCTCACCACACAGCGGCTTCTATACGAATGTCAAAATATCAGATGTGCGGAGGTAAAGATTGGATCGCTGATAATTGGTGAAAGGGCGATTAAACCCGAAGTTATTTATGACCGCAATCTCGATCCGCTTACCGGATACTCTGAGGCACAATTAAAGGAATCGGTAAGAAGTGACAAACTCCCTATTAGATTTCTCTGCTTCTTTCGTGAATTACTTATTTTATTTAAGCATATTGTAAGAAATACGTTGTAGAAAATAAGTGAAACAATTGCTCTTAGTCTATCTTTGATCTCATATCTGTTTGCTGCTTTCTGAAATTACTAGTTTTAGTGAATTTTTATAGTTTTTCATATTCGAACGTGTTGCAACGAGCGGGCGAGACAGATCAGTAAAGAGAACTCTAGTGGCACTTGCCGGAAGTATCTCGAGAACGAGTTTAGTCGTTGCCTACGCTATAATAGAAGGCCTGGACAAGCCGACACATTTCTGGGCGAACAAAGTAGTTCAGGCAATGGCCGCTTGGATCGCGTTTATGTTCTGTTGTTCTCATGTTCTGTCTATATCCTTATATTGAAGATTCATACAATAACGCGAAATACTACATTTTATTATCATTGTGACCGGTCTGAATCAGATATAAGCAACTTAGACACACTATACTTCATACAATTCTTTCATTTAGCACTTGATTATCACACAAGAATAAAGAATAGGGAAGTAGGCCTAAATAGAAGCAAATACAGTAGAGACAATACGCGACAATGAGCGAGATATCGAGGAACAGCTATTGGAACTCACTCTATCGGATAGACCTGAACAGTACTGATTCTCTCATAAGAGCACGTGTATTTTTGTGTGAAGTTTTTTGTGTTATTTATGCATTTTCAGTGAGTTGACATAATTAAATAGTAGCGTGTGTCATTCCTTGATATCTCCTCTCAACATGAGCGGAAAGGTATGAGCTGTGTTTGGCTGCAGTAATTACGAAGTAGAGAAAAATGCGCGGTCGTTCTTCTGGTTCTCTCGTGACAAGAACATGCAAGTAATATTGTGTTTGCATATATATTCTTCCAGTGACAGAGATTTTTATAGTACTTTATAATCTTTTGACCTGCTCGACCCATATTATAACTGGCATAGTGCAGCAGTTAACCTTCAATACCGATGTGTTGTTGTAGGTGTGATCTGTGGGTTTTGAAATGTCACAGAAGTGATTTGGATAAGGTGTACAAGAAAGAAGGGACGTTACGCTTATATAAGAATTATAAGTTCTGTTCAGATCATTTCCAGGCCAGCGACTTTAAAAATCCTCGACTATACGGCCAAGGGTATATTACATTTTTACTCTAATTGTACGTAAATATTCCTCAAAGCATCACTATCGACAACATTTTCATACTTTTCTTTAATCCCTCTTCTCAGATTAAAGAAGGAATTTTATAGATTTTCTTTCTGTTAGTAGGCTTCATGTTAAGAGGAAAATTGTCCAGCTTTTAAATGTTAATTCATTGCATCATGTGTGCAAGGAATGTGCCGATATTTTTATTGACAAGTGTCTTAATGTGATCATACAATGGTTTTTAAATGAGAAAAAAGACAAATCCAACCGTAAAAGTTCAGGCAGGAATGCTAAAGCTAAAAAAGTAATGCATAAATGAAAGATCAAGTCATTTCACAGCAGCCCATTTCATATCTTGTTTATGTATCTATTTTCAGTCTTTGAATAATAATCTTTTAAATAGTTATTCATTCATTTATCCAGAATTGCTTTAGCAACTTCGAAGTCAATATCTCAATACCACTTTCTTTCTAGACGTAATTTATTTAACCATTTCCGTATATACATTTCCATTGATATTTGAATTTAGCGCGATTTGTTCAGGTCAAGTCACTAGGAGCGCCACCGTCGAATTTGCTCCCATTTTAGCAAGGCGAAATCCGCAAGTGTCGCGTATTGTCTCTACTGTACTTGATAGAAGTACTCACACGATTTTCCCTATTTCTATAATTTCAACACATTTCTGCTCAGAGGCTTGCTCTTGAATTTGTTTAATAAATCACAGTCTCTAGTCACTTTCTTTGCATTAGTATCACGAACAGGCATGAATAATGTTGTAAGCATAACGTATGTGATGTGTGCTTGATCACAGTCGCGGCACTGAAACGTCTCTTTAAACTTTGGAGCTGTAAGGAATATCAGCTTTCGGACAAGGTTACATTTTCCGAGATATCCTAACGCCCGCGTTGTAAATATTAATACATTTTTAAGAAGAAGACGAATTTGCGTCGGCACTTTGTCGGGGAGCAGAATTCCCCTCACAGTACTTACACTGTAATCTGATTCAACAAAGTGCAAGCTACATATTCTGGAGTTATCATTAGGAACCCAAAGAGATCCTTTCCTGCTGCCCTGTCGAGAAATAGCAAGCCTCCATTTGTCCCCTAAACTCGGATCTATAGGAAAAAATGAAAATTGACGTTTGTGTACATTTTTCCGCTGTGTCAGATGTGCAGTTATGCACGCAACAATAAACCACCTTAACCTACAGGATTGAAAGAGAAACTTGACGGCAATTGGACCCAAGGGCTCTGAAATTTGGATCGTGGGTTGGCGACCACGGGACCCTTAGCTGAGTCCTGCCATTTCTTCTACTTACTTGTGCCAGGCACCTCACTTTCATCTATCATATCCGACCTTCCTTGGTCAACTCTGGTTCTTTGCCGACCTCGACGCTATTAGGTTTCCGAGGGGTAGGGAGTCGTTCATTTTCACGCCTTTTGTGGCCCTTGTCTTCCTCTGGCCGATACTTTCATTTGCGCAAGTGTCTGGTCCCTTCCAGTTTCTCTCTCTGATTAGTGTTATATAGAGGATGGTTGCCTAGTTGTACTTCCTCTTAACCCTCTACTGCATACTGTTGCCTTTAGGCAACAAATAACTTTTCATCTGTATAAATGGATAAATATTGTAGACAGAGGTAGTTTTACGACACACCTTCAACTGTACAATCAATTAAACACATATCTCAGTGATGCCTTTTTTTTTTTTTTTTTTTTTTTTTTTTTACATAACATAAGACAAAACAGCCCTACAACCAAAGGTACTCCTTCCACCCCGTCAACATCCACGCGAACCAACCACCGTTTATTTTACCTGGGCCCTCCCCATCACATTACCACAGGCTTCAGGAGTACCTCTGGCTCAACCTCAAAGACATTACCGACCTACGGTTCTTGCGCCATTCAGTACGTACCCATGGCCAGTAGGTAGTAATATTCGAATGTTAAAAGCTTAGCGTTAATTCGTGAAAAATAGTATATATATTCAACTATGGCAATCCACATCACATATGGGTGTTAAGCTATTAGCCCCAGTTAAGAATTGCCGGTACATCTAATACACTGAACGTATGTTGAACATTAAAGCTTGAAATTTTCTTCACCAAACGAAAACGAAAAGTAATTCATGCAGTACAGGGTTAAAACAATAATCACCACCACCACCTTGACGGTAATTTGGAAGCACATAACTAAACAAATGTTAAGTGCATCTCAGCAACCATCCATATATTGCAAATCGTGAGACCAAATAAATTAAAAAAGGGACAAAACTCTTCATATTTCATGTTAGAAAACGATGTTTAATATGTAATTTCTTCTCTTATAACATGTTGCAGTAACACACGTAATCATAGAATTCATGCCAAACAACAGAACATAAACGCGAACCTAGCGGTGGAAAGGAGAAAAACTATTACCCGCTTTTAATGCAAGAAATTGGCTCTCTGTCCAGGCCTTCTAGTATCTAGTAGGCTTTGGTACTCATTCACTTTGGTGTGCTGTACTTCCCGGCCTTGTGTATCTCGTAGGCAACGCCATGGCTTTATGTGGAGGTTGCGAATTGAAAATTAGTTCATTTCATTTAGTCGTTTGGCATTCTATTTGGTTTGGAGGAGATATTGGACGATTATCAACGGCACGGGTTGTTAACGAGTGAGAGGAACTGTGAGAAGTGTGGAGGGCTCACGATATGAAGTGTATTGAGAAATGACATTATTTTCTGGTGCAATGGACTCGAAGGGGTGAAGTGCACGTGGAGCGTGAGTGGCAGAAAGAACACTTTTTGTTTGAAAAGTCACGCCTTTCATTGTACCAAATAGAGTTCTATTCTATTTTGTGGTGCTTTTTAAGTAAGCCGCAAACCCCTCTTCTTTATTTGGAGCCGGGCATTACGAATCAGACTATTATTGACTGGAGGAGCTTCTGCCGTGAGGTGTGTGTAGCGTGGGTGGACAGAAACAAGAAGAAAAATAGGAGGGGCGGAGTGATCGTTGAAATTGACGAGAGTAAATTTGGGGAATCTAAATATCACCGTGGAAGAACAATTACAGGACAGTGGCTCTTCGGGGTAGTAGAAAGGGACAATTGCAAGAATTTTTTTGTTCCAATAGATAAGAGACAAACAGACCCTGCTAGTGGTAATTCAAGAGTGAATATTACCTGGATCCATCATCATATCAGACTGCTGGAAAGCGTATGATTGTTAAAGAGGACGAGGGATTTGTTCACCTCAGTGTT
Source organism: Anabrus simplex (assembly GCF_040414725.1). Taxonomy (NCBI): domain Eukaryota; kingdom Metazoa; phylum Arthropoda; class Insecta; order Orthoptera; family Tettigoniidae; genus Anabrus; species Anabrus simplex. The sequence goes on from NC_090265.1 coordinate 852,971,235, forward strand.
TATTGATTCTTGGAGGACCGGAAAAGTGAACAGGGCCAACAAGCGTCAAATGTCGGGTGGTGGGGTTTCCGTCCCCGCTCAAAATATTGAAAATAGGTGGCGTCACCTTAAACACGGGAGCTATTCCATCCCTGCATTCGGAAGAAAAAAGGGATATTTTGTAGGTTATTTGGCTGAATTCCTGTTTAAAAGTATTTTCCCCTTACCAGAGAGAGTGCACCATTTCTTCCGAGCTGCCGGAGAACTCTACCCTCCCATGCATTAAGGTAGGTATTAAAAAATTCATTACATTACGTTTACTTTTATATATGAGGTTACAGCTTGGGCTGGATTTGCAAAGATAGGTTACAGCTACTAAATTACATTTTTTCCTTGTCGTGCGCGCAGTGTGAGCTGCGGCGATAGTTAAGAGCCTCGCGAAGGCTCCCAAAGGGAGACACTGTTCTCATGACAAAGCTAAGCCTGGATTTGCAGAGATAGGTTACAGCTACTAAATTACATTTTTTTTCCTTGGCGTGCGAGGTAACAGTGTTCTTATTTTGCATGGGTTGGTAATGGAAGAAGCGAGTTCAGAATTCTGGGAATGACGTCATGTCGGCCAATGGCTGTGCTTGTATCAGGCCAGCTAATGGTCAATGGTGCGTGAAATATTTCATTAGGTTATAAAAGTAAATGTACCTCTTTGGACAGGCTGGGCGGATTCCTGGCATTGGTAATGAATGAACACATCTCTCTTCTGCAAGCATTTCAAGGTATAATTCATATATATTTCTTAGCAAAGCTGTGTGTTATAAACTGGAATGAGTACACTAAATTTTTACCCTGAAATAGTATCTGAAATCGGGGACATCTACTGCTAGTCGCTTGATGTGTATGTTTGTGTTACCAAAATAGTATCCAAGACAAAGCGTGTAGGACCCAACATTTGGCCTTCCCTGTTGCTGGAATCCAGATCGGCAGCCTACCACAACCATGGAGACATGGTGTCGTGAGAATCTCTCTGATCAAACCAAGAGAGACCTAACTATGGAGTTCCTGGCAAGTACGCAAGTGGATAGATAACCAGCCACCACCATCCATGTTAAGGTATCCAAATTTCTAATAGTGTCGGAAAGAAACTTTGGCTGGGTGTAGTCCCATACAGTGGCCCACCCCAAGATGGCTTCATGTCTGGGGATGGTTCGTTTCCTCCAGGACAACATCCGGCAAGTAGTCACTGGACATGCTCACTCGCTTACTTATTTCAGTGGCATCTTCAACATATTTTGTCAGTCCATAGCTTCACCTGTCAGATTTCTCTATCGTTCCCTTTTTGACCCTGTATCTGTACCAGGCATGTCAAGGTCACAAGCTGACTTACAGTTCCGCGTGCATTAAACAAAGTTGATACGTGCACTAGCCCAGGACATTATCAGGCAGTGTAAGCCTGGAGGGGTGTATGCTACATTATATGTTCATAACTACAGTACTCCGTGCAATACTTTGTATATATTCTTTCATATAAGGACATACATAATTGAGTGGGTTCAACTTGGCATTTACATAAAATGGCAAACCAACATGTATTGTAATCACCATGCACCAGGAAAAAAACTTATTTAAGGTTGCCATAAGCAACGAAGTACAAAATTAAAGGCTCTTTTTTTTTTAGGGGCTGAACACGCTCAACTCTCCTATGAACACGTGTGCAGTAGAATAATGCCACTACTATATCACTTCTTTAACAAAACACCATGCTTTTATGAACATGAAATGAACTTCAACAAAAGAAAATAGGCTACAGTAAAAGTAGTGTCCCTTCAAGGAACTCTGTTGATACTTAAGTATACTAATGCAAATGCACACTAACAAAATTACTGTGTCAATCCTTATGCCGCAGAGTGTGCGGTGTTGACCTTTTGGTGCGGTCAGATTCGCAGTGCAACCAACATGTCCAATGAGGATGGCAGATACCGTTGTACCTAGCCCTCATGTGGCTGTGACTACACGAGTTATGCAAGTTTTAAGGCAGCATATGAAAAGGGCACATGCTGGCATTTATAACCAGGAGGATCAGCAGCTTGGCCAGCAGCAAAAGGTAACAGCTTGAGAACAGTACTCCACGGAAGAACTTGAATGGATGGTGGACCTTGAATTCACTACCGCTCAATCGGTCATTAACGAAGCGCTTGCCCATGTAACTGGGCAACCCGTTGAAGGGGTAAGGAAATGGAACAAAACGAGGCGGTACCTTGACCTATTGCAAGAAAACGGGAAGAGGCAGTAGAAAGATTTAAAGATGCCGCAGTTGACCAGGAGGCACTCTACCTATTCTCTTCCTTACTTGAAGATGTCTCACTGGAACATATCAATAGACCAGAAATATATAAGTTCCTTGAGGATCTCTGGCCCAAGGTAACCCCTCCAATAAGGGAAATAATTCATCTAATCTTGGGAAATGGGTATGCCAGCGTAATTGAAAGGAAGATAAATATCTTCACTGCTGGCATTAAGTCAGGAACATCTCAACCCCAGAGGAGAGCAAGGAAGCACAAGTGACAACATGGTAATGGAAAGACAAAGAGAGAAGGGCTGCAGATGATAGGAGAACTCAGAACCTCTATTGAAAGTCTGGCACAATAGCCTCCAATATATTAGAAGAGCAGTCGGAGGTTACTGATGAAATGGTGCCGTCAATGGAGGAGTTTCAAAGGGAGTATGAAAGCATCTTTGCAGTTCCTGAAACTCGCGGCATAGCTACTAATGGTGAGGAAGATATCGATTTGACCAATAAAGTATGAGGATATCAAGTATTTTCTAAACAAGCTAAAAGACAGTTCAGCAGATGGGATTATTAGGGATGACCTGCAATGAGTCAAACTGTTTGACCTCGCAGAACTTTTCAGTGTAATCTGGGAATGGAAACGCATTCCATCTATATTTCGTGAAAACAGGACAATCATTTTACCTAAGGGAGGAGACCAATTACCATCTCCAGCATGGTTTTGTGACTTTTTAATAAAAACATTAACAGCAGGCTGGAGGGCGTGAGTAATCTGCATCAATCCCAGATAGGGTTCACCAGGATGAGGGGGACAATAGCTAACCCCACCATCCTGGAAACAATTATAGTGAGCATTGTGGAACTGGGATCCCAATGTTGCTCGTCAGTGTGGATCTTCCCGACAAAGTATGCTTTGAGTCTATATTAGATGCTTGCCATGCATGCTGCATCGATGGAGATACCATTGCGTATATTAAAGCAATGTATGATGATGTCCAAACGAGCCTGGAGTGCAGAGGCAAAAGATCTGTCAAAATTCACGTCAACAGGGGAGTATGGCAGGGTGACCACTCTTCAATTTGGTACTTGACAAATTCACCCATCGAGTATCAGAGATGAGGGGAGATCTTTGAACATGTACATTTGCAGATGACATTGTCTTGTTCATGGGAGATCTAGTTGCGATGAAGGGTCATTTGGCCCTGCTGGAGACTTTCCTTCAAGAGAAAAATATGGCTTGCAATGCCCAGAAACGCAGAGCATACCAGCTGCCCGAGAGTCCCTGGCACAGAGAGTGCTAAACTTATGTGGAAACAAAGTCAAGACTCAATATAAATGGCAAGAAGATCCCCGCTCGTGCTGTTGAGTCTCAACTGAAGTATCTGGGTCAGTTGTGTAACCATAAGGGACCCCAGGTAATAACATCAGCAAACCTGGAGGAAAATTTGACCAGATTGAAGAAAGCCCCCCTTAAACTGTGGCAAGATCAGGATCCTGGAGCAGTACCTCATACCTCATCCTTACCATAGGCTGCATAATATGGATATTACAGCTGCAAAACTGACTGTCACAGGGTGATTTGCAAGATCGTTAAGGCCACACTTCATCTGCCCATCATTACCACAACTTCATACATGCATGCCCCAATTCAGACTACAAATTGAGCGTACATACCACAATAGGTTAATGATGTTGTAGATGCAAGGCGAAGAAATTTATCAGCGAAGCCCTGAATACCACCTCAGGGAAAAAGCTTCTGCATAAGCTGCAGGTTATAACTGGAGCTTTAGAAATGACCCCCAAAAGGTTCTGGGACAACAAACTTCATCAATTTTCTCCCTTTGGAGGGTAGTAAATGGATTATAAATCCACCCTCGTCCTGGACTGGAAGCAACTATATCCACGTTATCCAACTATGGATAGGTCTATTGCCTACCAAAGCAGTGCCTTACGTCACTGGGAAGGGGGCGATGTGTAGATATGCAACGTGTAGGAGGAGGTAAACCATCACCCACGTACTGCAACAATATCCCGGTATGCCCTTTCAGCGTATCGCAAGGCACGATGCCATCAACACCCTCCTTAGGCGCACTATATACATGAGCAAGGATATGCCTTTCAAGATACATCCATTCTCACGTTTAGGTCAGGTAGATATTTCCCCGAACTAATTGTGGTCAAAGATGATTCTGTACGTCTTGTGGAAACCGTAGTCTCATGAGAACATGGGACTCTCTCCATTGTTCCTATAGCATAAAGAGAAATATGATATTCCCCATGTCATCAGGAGGATTGAGTTATACTCTGTTTCTAATGTTTTATTTCTTCTGGTTGTTGTAAGAACCAGAGCAACATGGCTGAGCACCAACGATCTGGTCATGATGGTGTTTTCTCTGCCAGCAGGTCTATGCGGAAAGATAGCGACAAATACACTTCAGCATGGAGGTCAAATCTACTGGGCCTTCAGGTGGATGGTGTGGGCACCACCCCGACACCATTGAGGTTCGTCAGGGAGGACGCCGTTGACAAAGGCAGGAACCGGGTGTTTGTTTCCAAGTGGCACCGGGAGAGGACGAGGCGGCAGCAGCAGGAGTCCGTTGGCAGGATCATTGGTGGAGCATCCACTTCCACAATATCTATGGAGAAGAAGGAAGAAGAAGAAGAAGTTTCTACCACCGCTGACGATTTGAGCAGCCAAGCAGCATCCTGTGCTGACATCGACTTTGGGATGTTGTGCAAAAAATAGAGCGGGTCCATCAACTAGGCCACCTGGAGAAACCACAAATTGTCCATACGAAACTGTCATTTTTGGTGCGGTTTATGCATCCCAAGGGGGCTCCGGTAAAGAAGTAGGGGACTGGAAATAATAATAATAATATTGCATTGAAAATTACTCATATGTGTTCAGGACTCCATTTTGAATATTTAGGTCTTGAAATGTTGCATTCTTAGTGATTTTGTGGGTAATATTGGTAACAGTTGCACATATGAAGTATGAGGATGTATTCATGATAGCCATCTTTGTTTCCAGAGCTGTTATGGAATAGACTGGTTACTTTGACTTTACAGCAAAGCATGGAAGTTACAATGCAAAGATGTTATTCTCATGACAGAGCTTGGCCTGGATTTTGCAAAGATAGGTTACAGCTATTATCTGCGCACCTTTTCTGGATAGATTTACACCCTAGTGCTGAATAGGTCGACCTCGGCAATCTTCGAGATTCGTATTGGCAACCTTTGAACACAAACTATGAATCGAGTACGCATCGCCGTGCAACATCTGGCGTACACTTTACGTACCGGTGTTGTTTACATAACAAAGCCACCATACAGGTTAGATGGTGACATGAGTGCAGAAAATAATCCTAGTACATCACAGGAACCACCAGGTACTCCTAAACGGAAATGACCATCAAGGCTTATACATAGCGAGGGACGTAAAATAATAGCACACATCACAAAGTGCTGTGCGATGGAAACAAGTCTATCCAACGTGCTGCCGCGTATACGGGAAAATCCGTGGCCACTATTCATAGGATTAAGGCATTTACTGCTTTTCACCCCGGCGATTCACCACCCACACCTGGTAAAAAGAGGCAGGTCTGTCTAACCAGTCTACCTAATCTGTTCAAACTAATATAATTATGGATACTAGTAGGTTGTCATGTGCTAGTGTTATATGATGTTCTCCTCTTTCTCGTAGGAAGAGAACGCTCGGGAAGATAGAACTGGACGATCGCGAAAAACGAGTGATAAGGGACACCATCGAACACTTCTATACCGTCCAAAAAGTGGTGCCTACTCTGAAGAAATTGATCCCTATGCTGCAGAACGAAATTAAATGGAAGTGGAGCCCAACATCTCTCCGAAAAGTGTTGAAAGGTATGGGTTTTGTGTGGAAGAAGGTCCAAAACGTGCGTTATTGCTGGAGCGGGCAGACGTCGTTGATTGGCGAGCACGATTCCACGTCCAAATTAAACATGCTAGGGAAGAAGGCAAGGAAGTGTTTTACTTGGACGAGTCCTAGATTGACAATAATATAACAACTGGAAAGTACTGGCAGAGAGGACAAGATGTTGTGGGTGTTACAGCATGGGGATCCTCTTCGAAATGGCTAATCATTGCAAGTGTTGGATCTGAGAAAGGGTTCATTAGTGAAGCACAATTAATATTTGAAGCCAGAAGTACCCAAGGCGATTACCATGGCCAAATGAATGCCCATAATTTTGAGAAATAGTTCAAAACATCTGTGCTCCCTAATTTGCCTCCTGCATCTGTGATAGTGATGGATTATGCACCATACCATTCTCGACAGGTGGATAAAATACCATCGAGGTATGATACACGAGTGACAATGGTCCAGTGGATACAGGGGAAAGGCATTGTCTGCGACACAAATCAAAGGAAAGAGGCCCTGTATAGATTAGTTCAGGAAAACAGGCCTCCTGAAACAAGTTATGCTGTTGACGTCATGGCTGCTGAACACGGTCACATCGTCCTTCGTCTTCCCCCATACACTGTGATCTTGAACGCCATGGAATTGGCATGGGCAAAAATAAAACGCAAGTTCAGAGGACACAATATAACGGGAGACGTGTCAGCAGGAAACCTACGACGACTAACCATCCAGGCATTCAACTCGGTATCTGCCGAAGATTGGAAAGGGTACTGCAGAAAGGTGCACGAACGGGAAGAAGACTACTGGAGGCACGACGGTGTCATGGAAATAGCCCTGGACGATATTATAATTAATAGTACAGTAGAGAGCAGTGACGATTGTGAGAGTGATGTATCTGAGAATTCAACTGAATAAAATTGTAGCAAATACATATCGATTCAATTCCGATTTCATTTTCATTCAGTTGGCAGTACTATCGGTACCGCGAGAGCTCCCTCCTTACTCCTCACCCCGGACGGAAATCTATCAATAAAAAGTGTGCAGATAATACTTAATTATATTTTTTCTTGCCGTGCGGGCAGTATGCGCCGCAGCGATAGTTAAGAGCCTCTCGAAGGGAGTGTGGCCCCCAAAGGGGGCTACTGTTCTCATGACAGAGCTTGGCCTGAATTTGCAAAGGTAAGTTACAGCTACTAAATTAGAGGAGTTATACGGGGAGAAGGGAAGGGGGGTCTGGGGGCACAAGCCCCCAGTTTAGAGCTGTGGAGGGGTATTAATTCTCTAGGATGGTATGGAAAGAGGGATGGTCTGAGTTGGTTAGGTGAGGGTAGTGTCTTGACCATGTGTGTGCATATGTTAGGGTGGGATTGTGGTAAGACCATTAGGGGTTCATTTTTAGTGAATTATATGATGTTATTGTTCTGAGAGGGATATAAGGATTCTTTTGTTTTAGTATGTATTTGAAGTCTTCTATTTGGGAATATAGGTACCCAGTGCTGTACAATGGAGGGAATTGCAACAGCAAGTGATCTGCATATGTTCCTCAATAAGGAAGATAAAGCTATAATTGAAGAATTGCAGTGTATGCATTTGTTGCCACAGCTTGGGGAATGTAGTCATTGTCAGAAACAAATGAAATTATGGAAGAACGCGACGAGTAAATTCGGGTATACCTGTGTTCGTCCACAGTGCCGGCGTAAGAAATCTGTGTTTTTAGGGACATTTTTTGAAAATGCCCACGTACCTCTGCATAAAATTATTGAAATTATGTTTTATTGGTGCATTCATTTAAGTGTTTCGGCCTCAGTGTCTTTGACCGGTATTTCAAAAATTAGTGTTATTCAATATTATACATTCTATAGGGACATTTGTTCATAGAAGCTAATTCAGGATGTGCAAAATTTTCAGTTCGGTGGACCTGGTGTGACTGTACAAATTGATGAATCTTTAGTTGCCAGAAGGAAATACCACAGAGGTCATATAGTGCGGGAAAGATCGGTATTGGGTATTTACGACACCCAACTCAGACGTGGTATGGTGATATATGTGGTTAGGAGGAATAGAGCTAATTCGATTCCCGTTATTCAACAGTATGTACTCCCAGGGTCAACGATTTACACTGATGAATGGAGAGCGTATCGTGGACTGGGAAATTTAGGGTATGTTCATCATCGTGTAAATAATTCACGCCATTTCGTTGACCCTGTTACAGGAGTGCATAATAATAATGTTGAAAATTTCTGGAGTGTTCTGAATAATTTTCTGAGAAGAACTTATTGGAAAGTGCCCTACCGGGCGAGTTGGCTGTGCGGTTAGGAACGCCCAGCTGTGAGCCCGCATCGGGGAGATAGTGGGTTTGAACCCCACTGTCGGCAGCCCTGAAGATGGTTTTCCATGGTTTCCCATTTTCTTAATGATGTAAACTGAATTGAATTCTCTACAAACTGAAGAGAGATATTTTACATCTTGGTACTGTATCTTCCATGCTTCGTTAATTGTACAGTGCTTTCATTGTATGAACAGTCCGTTCCTTAATATCTTTGTTTTCAACATGGCGTGCACACAAAATATGGTGTGGGTGTGTATATGGCATATTATGGCCAACAAAATTATTAATTCCCCTTTAAACCTTGTTTTCGGGACCTGAAAATATTCAAAATGGAGTGCTGAACACATGCGAGTAACTTTTAATGCAATATTATTATTTCTAGTCCCCCTACTTCTTTACCACTGCCCTCAAGGCAAGTGACATTTTGTACCCAATGGAGAAGGCTGTGGGCAGGGTCTACCTTGAGAGCAACGGCATCCCCACTGAAGACACGAAAGCCCTTTACCATCTTGTGGATGAAGCTGTCACACGAAAATTTCTTGTACTAGACTTAGAAGAGGAGTACAAGGATGTGATGGAGATGTAGGCTGGAAAGCCTTTGACCTAGTCAAGAAATACCCAGATTGCTGCAGTGTAGCCAGATGGTAGTAGTTACTCTGGGGTTATTCTTATAAACTAACATGTATTTTGACCCTCGGGTCATCACTTATTACAGCTGACTCCTGCAGACCACCTTCTCCCTTAGGGTCAGCTGTAACAGAAGAAGATGACAGCACCTTTCCTGGAGCTGTGAAGACGTGACCAGACCAAGGCACCGTCTGGAGGAAGACCCTACTTCAACCGTTGGCACTTCAAGATCAAATTTTGTGACCATTAGACAGTTTGTATAAACAGAAGATCAAAATATGTATTGGAACTGGCCCATTAAACCAGTCATGGATCTGTTTTATTCTAAATTTGTAAAAAAAAATTGAAGAAAATAATAAATGTTTCTAGCCAAATGCCTTGTCACCTAAATAGTGACGCGCATGAATTGATTAACAAGATTCCCACTGTCCCTATCTACTATCTAGTGAAACTACTGCTAGGGAACAGGCTTGGGAGAATTAGTGGGGAAAAAGACCCTGATGAGCTTGATAACTTCCTTTTTGTGCTTTACTTATTCACTTTTTAAAACTAACTATTGTAATAAACAAGTAGGTAATTATGTTTGCTATGTTACCTAATAAACACCAAAAGTGAACACGGCTGTAATTCAACAGGTAGTACCAAGGCGCTGGCTGCACGGTGCACAGTAGAATGTAACTGGGGAAGAGATGTCCATGCGCGTATTGCATTCAGCTTGCTGAGGAGGTCATAGCATGAAATTCATGCATTAACTTACATTATACATGCATAAATACACCTTTTGAGGTTGTTTTTATTCCTACAACTCAGGATAACACATTAAGAACAGATGTTAATTAGATACATCAAAAATAATATATTTTAAAGTGTGTCAATAGGAAGCAGAAGATCCGTATGGAAATTCTCGTCGGTTCAGAAACTAAAATTTCTGTGTTACAAATTTTAAATCAAATGCCACGCAGAAGTTATACTGGGCAATAACCAGAGGTCTGAAGCGGTAAAAGTGGACCGTGAAATGTTAGTCTGTGTGTTCTTTCACATTAATACTCAGTGTCTGTTAATGTCTCATTGCAATCCTCAGGGAAAATATAACCATTTCCAGGTCCTAAATTAATAATAAAAGACACAGACTAGCATGTATGCAACAATTGTACACGAATCAAGACCGTAGTAATATTGAATTTATTTCTGCTTCCACCATTTGGAGGTTGCCAAAAAGACAAACCTTGTGTAAAAAGTGAATTGACAACTATAAAGTATGATGATGATGATGATGATGCTTGTTGTTTAAAGGGGCCTAACATCGAGGTCATCGGCCCCACTACAAAGTATAAAATATATTGTCAATAAAGGATTCGTATACTATATATCCTGTTACTCAGTAAAAATATCAATATTTTAAACCCATGAGGAACTCCTTGTAAGAAAGATATAGCTAAGAGAGACTACAAGGAGTATAAATGATTTCTGACTCTCATTAACGAGCCTTTCAGGGTCGCTAACCCAATATCCTTAATAAATTTGTTATCCAAATTAAATATTTTGCAGAAGTTGTGGAATATGTAATGGTGGCTCTTGCTTCTATCATCAATCTCAATACCTGCCAACGGCCATACTATGTTGAAGTAAGAATCTCAGTACCTCCGTGGAGTCCAGGTGAAATTTCTCAGTGTAATATAGAATTGTAGGTTCATATATGTCACATTACTGTTTGTGGAAATCAATGCCTAGGTTATAATTGTGGGGTCTGTTATGTACCGGTACCCATTACTTAAGCCTGGTAGTATGGCTATCATCTCAATCCGGCAGCATGACCCAGCCTGAGACAATTCGTGTACCTCTTTGTAGACTGTGTATTGCTTTCCTTTTAGGGCATCAGCAATCGTAGATCTTATACGATGATGTGCATTCTGTACTGTGTCATTGAATGTACAGGAACCCAAGACATGACCACGTGTTTCATTCTCACTGTGGCAACGCTGACTGTGGTTATTGTCTTGCTTATGCATAAAATTTCAACATATTTTGCATTTTTTATTCCACAAATCCTTTAGATACGTAGCACACACAAAATATCATTTAACAAACTGAATAAAAACAGCAAAATACACAACAAACAAAAATAAAATAAAAATCAGCACATGCCTTAAAATAATAGAACACTCTTCATAAAACAGAAAAAAGAATAACTAGTACATGAAATTAATAACCTTTAAAAATTATCATGTTGTTCATATTACTATAGGGTTCATGTTTGATTTATTTACACATTTGGATTCGACACGTATAATTAAATAATAGGCCCTGCTCTTTAGCTCTTGAAAATATCAGGGCATGTTCAAGTGACAACAGTCTATAACTGTAGTATGATTTACAGATCATGAGGGAAATCATTCAGCAGACTGGATAACATCAGTAATCCCTAAATTCTTTAAATATTTACTGTAACCTATTTACAAACACTTAACTGATAACAAGATTCGTGAATATCGACAAAAGGAGATCCCGTATTTTAAACATTTTTTTTGGTTTATATTTGCTTTACGTCTCACTAACTCAGATAGGTCTTATGGAGACGATGGTATAGGGAAGGGCTAGGAGTGGGAAGGAAGCAACCATGGCCTTAATTAAGGTACAGGCTGGTGTGAAAGTTGGAAACCAGGGAAGACCATCTTCAGGGCTGCCGACAGTGGGTATCTATCTCCCGAATGCAAGCTCACAGCTGCATGACCCAAAACTCGTGGCCACTTGCTCGGTTGAAATGTTTTTATGAAAGATACATAGGATATTTCTTTTCTAATAAGAAATCACAGCAGTTTTTATGCAATAATGTGAAAAGGTATATGACTGCAGAAATCTTTCAAAAAAAGCAATACCACAAGTAAATTTACTTACCAATTACCACCTAAATTAAATTTTGTGATTTCTTGAATATGAAATAATACTTCTGAATTAGTATACTTTCAGTTATTATTTATGTGTGGTTAGGAACATAGTACTGAACGGTATCTAAAATCTGCTGAAATATTCTTCTAATTTAAGAAGTATTATCAGATATAGTGAAGCAGTTAAAAGGAATCCTGGCTTCTGGTTTATGAAGTGAATATCACGCCAAACTCCATGGCACAACAGCCTTGAAGGGCCTTGGTCTACCAAGCGACCGATGCTCGGCACAAAGACCTGCAGATTACGAGGTGTCATGGTCTGCACGACGAATCCTCTTGGCCATTATTCTTGGCTTTCTAGACCAGGCCCACATCTCAACATCAGATAGCTCCTCAACTGTAAGTACGCAGGCTGAGTGGACCTCGAACCAGCTCACAGATTCAGGTAGACATTCCTGACCTAGCCTGAAATCTAACCTGGGGCCTAGGTAAGAGTCAGGCATGCTTCCTGTCTGACAATCTTAAGACTGGTGCTAGTCTACATCCTGTTTCTTAAAATGGAATGAATGCCTAGCTTAGTTTGAGTTTCTCAGAGTTAAAAATATTTTAGCAGTGGTTTTGGGTAAAGTTAGAAGAAAACAATACCTTTAGGATGGGAGCCTGGAAAATGGCTACCACATCCAAGGAAGGCAGCAGGCGCGCAAATTACCCACTCCCGGCACGGGGAGGTAGTGACGAAAAATAACGATACGGGACTCATCGCATAATTGGAATGAGAACACTTTAAATCCTTTAACGAGTATATATTGGAGGGCAAGTCTGATGCCAGCAGCCGTGTTAATTCCAGCTCCAATAGCGTATATGAAAGTTGTTGCGGTTAAAAAGCTCGTAGTTGGATTTTGTGTTCCACGCTGTCGGTTCATCACTCATCAGTGTCTAACTGGCATGGTTCGTGGGACGTCCCGCCGGTGGTGGCGAGTCGAAAGCGCGCGGCCGCCGCGGTTATCCGCGTGCGGTTCCTGCGCGCCATAGGCGGACCCCGATGAAATCCTACCACGATGCACTTCATCGAGTGTCGAGGTGGGCCGGCACGTTTACTTTGAACAAATTAGAGTGCTTAAAGCAGGCCGGCTGCGCCTGAATACTGTGTGCATGGAATAATGGAATAGGACCTTGGTTCTATTTTGTTGGTTTTCGGAACTCGAGGTAATGATTAATAGGGACAGGCATTCGTATTGCGACGTTAGAGGTGAAATACTTGGATCGTCGCAAGACGGACCGAAGCAAAAGCATTTGCCAAGTATGTTTTCATTAATCAAGAACGAAAGTTAGAAGTTCGAAGGCGATCAGATACCGCCCTAGTTCTAACCATAAACGATGCCAGCTAGTGATTCGCCGAAGTTCCTCCGATGACTCGGCGGGCAGCTCCCAGGAAACCAAAGCTTTTGGGTTCCGGGGGAAGTATGGTTGCAAAGCTGAAACTTACAGGAATTGACGGAAGGGCACCACCAGGAGTGGAGCCTGCGGCTTAATTGGACTCAACACGGGAAACCTCACCAGGCCCGGATACCGGAAGGATTGACAGATTGAGAGCTCTTTCTTGATTCGGTGGGTGGTGTTGCATGGCCATTCTTAGTTGGTGGAGCGATTTGTCTGGTTAATTCCGATAACGAACACCTGTTTCTTAAAATGGAATAAATGCCTAGCTTAGTTTAAGTTTCTCAGAGTTAAAAATATTTTAGCAGTGGTTTTGGGTAAAGTTAGAAGAAAATGATACCTATAGGATGTAAAATTCCACAGATATTATTCTCTTCTTAAATGCTGATAGTACTGATTTTACACTCAAACTGAAAGATCATCAGCTGAGCACAAATTAAAATTGAAGGTGTGTTCTAATTTTTCTATAATTTGAGCATTATGATTCACATCAGAAAATAAAGGAAGTTTGATATGCACCACCTTAAAAATAAAGGTGATTTTCATAGTTAAACATATTTTTATCAGTGTTTTCTAGTGTGCAATAGGAGTCACAGGCTTGTAAATAGCTTTATATAAACTTAGGCCTAGTCAAACTTTTCTAGAATAGAGTATTTAATAATTCTTTTATTTAAAGCAAGTGTGAAGAGAACTTAAGACGTACAGCACTAATAGGCTAATTCATAAGTAATAAATTTGATTGTGGTCCATATTGATGAATGATCACTAACACAGAGGGGGAAGGAAGGTCCACCTATTCACTACCAATTAAATAAAGTCTAATTATCTTTATTAAATGTTGGAACTAGTTTCAATCCTGTTATTTGGGTCATCTTCAGCCTTAATTACAAGATGGAAAAAATACCTATGTTATATGCAATACAAACCCCAATAATAAACTGAAATTGGCATGTCTTTGTCTTGTTTTTTTAATGAGCACATGTGAGTTGTAGTTGTTTACATATACATCTGGAATTACAGTAAATAGGGTAACTTGTTAGGAATAAAGTCTTGAAGTAAAACAGTAGGGCTACATTAGAATGGAAACACAATCACAATTGGAAAAGAAAATTTAAAAAAAAATTAAAAGCTTGTTCCAGTATTACATAGATATTACAGTGGCCTTTGATATGTTTATAAGCCTTGCATTATTGTTGATATTAGGTGTTTTGACATATACATGGTAGATGTGTTGATCCACAAATTATATTTAGAAGCTAAGGCATACTACTAGCAATTTGCTGTGATGTTCAAAGGGGACATTCACAATCTGAATAATATAATGAGTAAGTGGCCTGATCAAGGTGGAGTGGTCTGTCAATTCCATATGGAGTGCATGTCTGGAGAAAGAAAAGTGAAAGGCTGAGAGAATTGGGAAAATTATAATGGAAACAACAAAAAGTATATGATGAGACTCACCCCCTGGTGCTTCTATGCTAGCATGTGAACACGCGAAGACCAGCACTAAAAGTGATCGTTGAAAGAGAGCCGTGGCATGGCTTAAGATGGAGGAGAGTGAGGAGGGGTAAAGGCATGCAAGTTGAAGGGTTTGAAATATTTCTTTTTAAGTTTTTGTTTCTTATAAATAGGAATGACTATATCAAAAAGAATATTGGATTTATCATTAATCTTGTTAATATTGAAATTAGGATTAAAGTATTGATCAATATGAATGAAAAGGTTTTCCAAGATATTGAGCATTGGACCTTTCTTCGCTTAGATTCTGATACATGTTGTGCTATTACAGAAAACAGATTGTACTTAACGGCATTAACATGCTCCATGTACCTTATTAGAAAACTACGGCATGTTTGACCTACATAAGAAATTTTGCAGTTTTGGCATTGTTATTTATAGACACCTGACAGGAAATTTGTTATTTTGATTGATGGTGCATGTATTGCAAAAACTGGAGAAGTTATTGTCTATCATTTTAAAGGCTATTCATTGGTTATATGTTTAAAAACATTAGTACAGTAATTTGATATATATTTGGATTATTGAACGTAAATGAGGAACAAGTTTTATGGTCTATTGTGTTGCGAGCTGTTTGTGCTTACCTTACGTAATAAAATTCTCCCCTTCGAATTGGTGCTCTTTTCTCCGTCTGCTGTTACGAACTGTCGGCTTCCCGGCTGCTTGTACTACTGCTGTCACTGCTCGCCTGCATGGCGCATCCACTCTGACGTCACGCCTATAGTATGTTCTCGATCTACCCCGCTCGCATATATATATGGCCTTGTGTCGTTCATTCGGCAGGTCAGTTGTGGTATAACCTTGTTAAAGACAATGGGAGCTGGAACTCTGCACACGGCTGGACCGTGTCCATTTTACTTGTGAACTTCGTGCTGGACTTCTGTCAAGGGTGAGCAGACACCTTTTCTTTCTATCATTTAACGTGCCCTACCTTGCTATACTTGGGCTTCGCCGTAGTAATGAAAATTGAACTTTGGTCCCTTCAGGACACATCTGGGTATTCGTGCAGCGCAAATGTTCTGCCTTTTGGACATTTATATTCCTAAAATGTGGTGTAAATGGTGTACTGGATAGCTGATCTAAAATTCTAGTCCATAAACATTCCTACCTTCTGAGATGAACTTTTGCATTGCGTCTGTCAGTGCTGGGGACTTGGCGGCTTGATCCTTATCCTATCCCATTCCTCCGTTTCTTATTTCCTTGTTCTATCCTTTATCTTCTACCTATCTTTATTTCTTTTCTTATCCCATCTATCTGTTCATTTTGCATAAAAATGGTGCTTGCTCAAAAGATGTGGTCTGCTAATTTAATTTGTATGTTCATCGGTTAGCTTCAATTTTATTATCGCTTCTGCACATGCGTGTGTGTTTTAATCCCTTCTGGGATCATTTGTTAGAATTCCTACTTTTTTTTCTAATCTACCAAAAGGATCACTCCCTGGACTGGAGATTGGTTTATTTCAATTCTGAATCTCTTGAATTGTTTGGCATGAGGTTACATTACAATGTCCTATTGTAAACGTTGTACCAATTTGTGAGCTTATCTAGCAAGTGCATGACACTACCAACTTTGTATTCTACTGGCACGAGCCTGAAGCTTTATATGATGTACCTCCCTTCTAGCGTATTGTGTAATTTAATGCAAAGAAACTGTTTTCAGAATCTATGGGTTCCCCCCCCTTCTTTTTCTCTTTCCCCTAATTGAAGTGTTGGAACATATGTTCAAAGATTGTAGTGATTGGTGCTTAGGAATTCGATTATGACGATGTAATCAAATTTTGTATCACCAACGTGTCTTAAAATCAAACTTAACGCTTTTATTACGCCATATGCTGGTTCATACTATTTGTTCTGATGTAAAGATAATTTGTTACCCCTTTGAGATTGGTATAATATATTTGTTATTTTCAAACTTGTTTTCCAAAATTCTCTTTCACGAGTTCCTTTCCCCCATTACTTCTGTTTCCATGTGTACCTACCACGGCAGTTCTCTTTGGTAGCGGCCCTTTAACTTGTTTATGCACATGTATGGAGCTTTAAATTGCACTGTTTACGGTAATGTTGACACGATGTATTGAACTGTTATATTCTCATGTTGCACGCTTCTCGGCACTCTGCGCGCTTGTGTACTGTCAGTTCTGAGTACTTTGATATCTTGTTGTCTAGTATCCCGATCAAGGGCACTCTCTTAAAAGCAAATCTCAATTACAACGCAATTTCTACCAAGTTGATAGTAAGCAAAGACACTATCAAGTACAAAGAGTAATACAATTGTTTCTCTGGCTAAGGTGGAAAGCTGGCATCTTTTGGTTGTATTGATTATTTTATTGAAAAATCGAGAACTGTACCCTTTAAACTTGCCTATTGATCGTATGATGTTCAATTTGTCATGAAGGCCTTTTTTAGACAAGGGGATAGTGAGAGCTCTATTAACCATACTGCAGTATGTTGGTTTCTTGTGAGATTGAGGATAGATGGAATCTCTGTGAATAGTGGTAGCCGTTTAAGTGTGTTTTCTGAAAATATAATACCACAGTGGTTAATAGAGCTCCCTATCCCCTTATCTAAAATGATCTTTGTGAATAATTAATCATCATATGATCAGTAGCAAAGCAGGGCTCTGGCAGGGCTGTATCGCCATTGCCTCCACTTCCCCAATCGGTCCAGTTTTCACTGACCAGCACCATGATACTTTAATGAATAATAATCCAATGACACTAGCTGGATAGAAATCTACTTGCACTACAACATTAATTTATTACACTACAATAGCATATATGCACACTCGTTAACAGCTAATGCAATCCCGGCTACTATGGCACTGCACTGTTTCATAAATCACAATCATAAGTGATAATGATGATGTTCATGAAGGCAAATAAACAGCGCACTCCTGAATTTCTCTCTCCTTGCTCAAATTTCAAAGCATGAAAATGTATTTAACAATTTGACCATCTTACAAATAGCGCTGTCATGTTATGGTTACATTTGGAATCTTTATTGTAGCTTCTTTATAGAACTGAATTGTTTAAATAGTCAGTATAATGGAATTCATTGTTTTGTAAAACATTCTGGAATTAATCTCTAACAACAGTTAATGTAAAACGTGGGGGGGAATATCCTAGGTACATTGTTCAGTGGTTGACAATGTTGTTGAAGGCTCCGCCATTCAGCACTTACACCCGCCTGCACCTCTTCTTCCCCTGACAAGTCCATATTGTCCTTCCAGGCTCCTCCCACACCCTGCACACTTGCTAAGTCTAGGGACATACCGAGGGCTGTCCTGCCACAGTCCAAGGGCCTCAAGACTAAAGAAAAAACATCGTGCTTGCTGGATAGCAGCCTCATTCTGAAAGCCTTTGCCATTTCTTTGAAAATAGGAAAGAAAAATGTTTACAGCCGAAGTAATAAAGATCGTTCGTTCTTAATCTGTTTACTCTCCAGGATCGATTTTCCCTCAGACTCTGCGAAGGATGCCATCTCTACCATCTCAAGGGCAGTGTCCTGGAGCTTCAGACTCTGGGTCGGGGGATACAACTGGGGAGGATGACCAGTACCTCACCCAGGCGGCCTAACCTGCTATGCTGAACAGGGGCCTTGGGGGGGATGGGAAGTTTGGAAGGGATAGACAAGGAAGTGGCTGTGGCCTTAAGTTAGGTACCATCCTGGCATTTGCCTGGATGAGAAGTGGGAAACCAGGGAAAACCACTTCCAAGATGGCTGAGGAGGGAATTGAACCCTCCTCTACTCATTTGACCTCCCGAGGCTGAGTGGACCCAGTTCCAGCCCTCGTACCACTTTTCAAATTTCGTGGCAGAGCTTGGAATTGAACCCGGGCCTCTGGGGGTGGCAGCTAATCACACTAACCACTACACCACAGAGGCGGACAGTAATAAAGATAATATTGTATAACTGAATAGCACACCACATAAGTTTGACTTCCCTACATTGTCCATCTCTTTATGTAATCAATAATTGCAGAGTGAAATAACGTTAAATGGTTTTGAAAAGACGGTGGGGCGGCACCCAAAAGTCCTTCATGCACGAACCGCTGCTGTAGCCACATTTAATGCGTATAGTCCTCAATTCATTTATATTAACAAGATTAATGAGCAATCCAATATTCTTTTTGATATAATCATTTGTATTCATAAGAAACGAAAAAAGGAAAAAAAAAGTCAAACCCTTCAACTTGCATTCCCTCACCCCTCTGCCCCACCTCATGCACTCCTTCCCCACTCCCTGCCATCTTAAGCCATGCCACTGCTCTCTTTCAATGATCAGCTTTAGTGTTGATCTTTTCGTGTTCACACACTAACATAGAAGCAGCAGAAGGGGGGGGGGGGGGGGGTTGAGTCTCATACAATCATATATTTTTCATTGTTTCCATTCTAATTTTCCCAATTCTCTCAACCTTTCACTTTTCTTTTTCCAGACATTCACTCTATACGGAATTGACAGATCACTCCGCCTTGATCGGAAGGCCACTTACTCATTATTCAGATTGTGAATGCCGCCATTGAACATAACAGTAAATTGTTAGTAGTATGACTCAGCTACTAAACATAATTGCGAATCAACATCCACCTCTTATAAGTCAAACACTTAATATCAACACCAATGCAAGGCTTATAATCATATTAAAATACACTTTGTTTAATCTACATACTGTAATACTGGAAGAAGCTTTGTGTTATTTTAATGTTCTTTTTTTCAATTGTGATTGTGTTTTCATTGTAATGTAGGGCTACTGTTTTACTTTATTCCTAACAAGGATAAGTTATCCCATTTAATTCCAGATGTATATGTAAACACCTGCAACTCAACTATGACTCTCATATTATTATATAAACAAGACTGACATATGCCAATTTCATTGTATTATTGTAGACTTATTGCATGTAACTGTTTTTTTTTTTTTTTCCATCTTGTGGTTAAGGCTGAAGATGAACCAAATAACAGGGTCAAAACTAGTCCCAAAATTTATTAAAGATAGTTAGACTTTATTTAACTGGTATTGAATAGGCGGACCTTCCTTCCCCCTCTTTGTTAGTCAGTACTAATGAAGCATTTTTCAGATCATTTATAATAATATGAAGCGATATTTGCCCTAAAATTAGACATGTTTTATAAAGCTTTATCAACTACATTTTCTGGATTCTAAGCCCGTGCTTTTTTCGAATTATTAGTACTGGAACACAGTCTGTAAGAACATTAATATGTATTCTTTTAGGAATAGCTGTTTATTTCTTAAATTATCTCCCAGTGAATTGGAAAAAGGCATAGAAGGAGAAGAAACCTAACATTCATAGTGCCATGTCCATAATATATTATATTCTCTGAATCCACCACCCTACTTCACTGTCAATTATGGTGATTGAAAATAATTTTATACCAGTTCAATTTCTATTAGCTTGTAAAAAGAAATGTCAGGTCCCTCTTGTTAGTGATCTTTACCTCTAAAAGCTGAACAAGAGTTCACCATTGTGAATACTTTTCCACTCCACACATAAGGCCTAACTTTCTCTTCTTTAATATAGTCTGCCAATTTAACTAATGTATAAGCTTTTGCTTATTCACTGAAGATATACTGTATATGGCAATATCTAAAGCTATAACAAGAGCCTCCATGGCTCAGGCGGCAGCACGCCGACTCTCACCGCTGGGGTCCGTGGTTCAAATCCCAATCCCAGTCAATCCATGTGAGATTTGTGCTGGACAAAGCAGAGGAGGGACAGGTTTTTCTCCAGGTACTGCGGTTTTCCCTGTCATATTCCATTCCAGCAACACTCTCCAACTCTTCGTTTCATCTGTCATTCATTAATCATTGCCCCAGAGGAGTGCAACAGGCTTCAGCAAACGGCACAGTTCCTATCTTCGCTGCTAGATAGAGGCTTCATTCATTCCATTCCCGACCTGGTCGAATGACTGGAAACAGCCTGTGGATTTTCATTTGCATAAAGCTATAACAGATCTACAAACCAACACAATTCAAAACAAAAACCTGCAAAGAACTGTAAGCATTACCATGTGCAAATCATGCATTCAAAGCTGAAGTGCCCACATGGCGATGCACGAAGGGTTCAATATTCTGCACAGCATCAGCACATTCTGCGAGTCTAGATAAGTATTATTTAAGTCTTTGGGTAGTACCTATATAATCATATTCAGGTACTGTATTTTATATAATTATTTTCTTTCTTTTAAAAGAACTGTGGAAGTTTACAAAAAGCTGATGGTTTGCATATGAAGCTTTGGGTTTCCTGAGCGAAAGAAATAAACTAAGGCAAATGCTAAACACAGCGAGTACATTTTTTTTCCAGCTTATTTTGTCGTGGCAGAGCTCCATTTTTGTGTGTGCAATAATCAGTTATTTCATCTGTAATTTTGTTTATGTAAGCAGAAGATCTTACAGCAATCGAGCTTTTCAATGTCTTTAGATGACCTTCACGACTATGTTTACGTGGAGTCACATTTTGACTTTTGTACACTTTCTCATTTTGACTGGAGTGAATTTACCAATATATTTTGTACATTACCAATTCAAATCTAATAAATAATGTAAAAACATAAATAAATGAAGCTAAGTTCATTTATCTTGCCTTGACATATTTTGCTAGTTCCTCAACAAGTATGGCACAGACCTCCGGAATTATTTGCCCAATGGATTGCTTTGAATTTCTAAACAGGTACCAAGGCTAGCGTATGAATCTCCTGTGGCAAGGAAACTTAGGCTTACTGCTAACCTGAAATTTTAAGTTCACACATAATTCAGAAATCGACCAAATCCTTGAATAAAAAAGTGAGAAAAAATAAAAAAAGAGAGGACTATAGATAGGTAATATGAAAGGAGAATAGTGAGATATAAGTGATATGAGGTGAGGATGAAACGGAAGTGCAAAAACAAGTAGAAGTATGGCATCAAGATACAAAAAAATTTGGGATGAAGGTAAGCACAGAGAAAAGTAAAACAATAGTGATGACAAGGGGAAGGAAGGAAGGAAGGAAGGAAGGAAGGAAGGAAGAGAAAGGATAAAACTGAATGGTTAAAATTCTGGAAGTTGTTAAAGGTTTCAAGTACTTGGGAAGTGTGATCACAGAAGATGGAAAGATTACCGAGAAAACTGGAAAAAGAATACAACAAGCAAACAGCTTCTACCAGAGTGTAAGGGGTATTTTGTGGAATCAACATTCCTGAAGAAATGTAAGAAAGTATTATATTCAACCTATTATGAACCCCTAACCTATGCAGCTGGATCGTGGACTACAACAAAACGAGAGGAGTAAAATACAGGCAGCGGAGATGAAATTCCTAAGAGGTATCGAGGGCAAGACCAGAAAGGATAGAATTAGAAATCAAGAGATAAGGAAAAGGACAGGAATCTTGAAATTTCAAAACAGGATAGAAACAACGAAGTTAAAGTGGTATGGACATATAATGAGAATGGGAGAAGAGAGAGTGCAAAAGAAAAGCTTTTTCAGAGAAGTTAACAGGAAAGAGACCACGAGGAAGACTCTGAAAGAGGTGGACAGATTCAGTGTGGGAGTACATAGAGAAGAGGGGAGGAAAACCAGAAGAAGTACTTAAAAAAGGAGAAGAGTGGTGGAGAGACAGGCAGCGATGGAGGTCCTTGATTCACAATCTGACCCAGGAAGCTGGAAACAGGAAATGAAGATGATTAAAGGAACTATTTTCTGTACAAAATTGAACATGGTTCAAAAATATATGAGCTACAAAAAATAATTAAAAATTACAAACCTGTCTTGAGCTGAAATCAGGGAGCGAAGATACGTTTTCTGTCTTGCTCAGAAAAATTATCAAGTCAGTAAAATGTTTATACTGACCACTAACACTCTGGAACTTCCTGTCCAACATTAATTCAGTTCCAATCGGTTATTTTTACAGCTCAGTGCTCCAACACCACTGTTTCTTTTCCTTGTTTAAATATGCTATTATCATCGCTGCACCACTTACTTACCATCACAGCCAGCAGAGTTTCTTGTTCTGAAGGCATCTTTGCATGGAAACAACATACTAACTGATACTCTCGCGAGCAATGGCTCAAGGAGTGTTTCACGAGTGGTTCAGCTTGCAAGTCTGTACCCTCCTTAATGCCAGCTGAGCACGATGTGTAGACGAAAACTGGGCAGTGGGAGACGAGACAGACCCCTCGCTTTCCCCTCACCACATGCATGGTTAATTCTTGTTCAGGGCGCTTACTAAGTATTATTTGGACTACCCAGTCTAAGGGTGAAATCATTTAGCTTTCTCTATTACAATGAAGTCTTGGTCCAAACTAGTTCCCTCATCTTTGATCGAACCCAAGCCCCCGAGGACGGCAGCTAATAGCGCTAACCGTTATACTATGGAGGCAGACAGTTTAGTACTGATGGAGTAGCATTTACCCTTCAATATTAATTTTTATTACAAAAGACATCTTTTAGTGCAGTCCCAAAAAATACAAAGTATTGGAGATATAGATTGTAATGAACGTAGGTTTTCGTGGCTCATAGTATTAACATAAATAAATAAGTGATAACTGGATTAAAGCCACTATGTTTATTTAATGAAACTGAGCTTTCAGCCAAATTGCATTGGAATTCATCAGGGCAAGATAATTTCTGCTTTTGACAGTGAGCAAAGAAATTCAAAGAAACGTGGAAGTTATGGCCGTACTATTCACGGCCTACCCCACTAATAGGTCTCAAGGATCATCGTGCTGTAATTCACCGCCCTCTGTCGACGGTTTCATGAGTGCGTCCCGCTGTTCCAGGGTGGTGTTATGCATGTATTTCTACAGTACAGGTCTCCATGTATTAGATAACTTGAAGCCGTCTTCCCTGTTGATGTTATTTGGGCGCAGCTCTATCTCTATGGCTTCTCTTACCAGTTGAGCATAGAAGTCTTTTACAGGCGCAATGGCCTTCGCCTGGTAAAAGAGGATTTAATGGTCTGTACTGTAGAAATGTTCTGCTATGGCAGACTGGCTTATGGCATTCTTTGTGGAGGATGAAAGAGAGACATTCTTTACCAACCTAATGTGTTCTTTCACCCTGGTACTGACAAGCTTTCTCGTCATGCCAATATATGAGCAACCACAACCACATCTTGAAACACCGGGCGTGTATGAAGTTCCATGTGGTTGTGGAACAGGCCATGAAATCCTCTTTGACCAGGTGAAGGTCATCGCACCTGTAAAAGACTTCTATGCTCGATTGGTAAGAGAAGCCATAGAGATAGAACTGCGCCCAAACAACATCAACAGGGAAGGCGGCTTCAAGTTATCTAATACATGGCTTTATGGAGATCTGTACTGCAGAAATACATGCATAACACCACCATGGAACAGCGGGACGCGCTTACAAAACCGTCGACAGAGGGCGGTGAATTATAGCACGACGATCCTTGAGACCTATTAGTGAGGTAGGCCGTTGATAGTACGGCCATAACTTCCTCGTTTCTTCAAATTTCTTTGCTCACTGTCGGAAGTAGAATTTAACTTGCCCTGATGAAGGCCAGTGAAATTTGGCTGAAAGCTCGGCTTCATTAAATAAACATAGTGGCTTTAATCCAGTTATCATTTATTTATTTATGTTAGATATAGATTGTATCAAATTTCTGAAATGTTATCGTTGTAATTTAAATTAACATGCACTGATAAATGAATCCCTGAGGAATTATTTAAATTTTTAGATATTGCCAACGTGTGCTCTTCCAAATAATGATTTAGTGGTTGCTATATGAACACCGTGGCAGGTTTGAATGCCAAAGTGGGTAATGATAATCAAGGCCTAGAGAACATCATGGGTAGGCATGGCATTGGGAATGAATGGCAATGGCAAATGAATCTTCAAACCAACCATGGAGCAGCTATGGACTAAGTGATAGGTGGAATCATCTTACCTCACAAGAAGTGCCACAAAACAAGATTGATTGATGATATTCCATTGGAATTGTCCTGGATGACGTTCTAAACATCTAGACATGAAGAAAGTACCATATGTTTGATACCTCAACTTTTGGACAATTCTCGTGGCTTGTGTTCTTACGCCCAGAAGCTGCTTACAGTTTATACAGGCCTATTTTTAGAGCCTCAGTCCTTGCACTGGAAGCAGTTTTCCTTCCATGCACCAGATAGCGTAAGTTATCACACAAACTCAGGCTACAAAACAACACATCAACATCAAGTATTGGTTTTACATTACAAATCGTCTCTGAAGACATAATGTAAGAAGCTTTTGACTTGGCAGAAGAACACAGAGGTTTCTGAGTGGTGTATGGTGGTTAAATAATTAAAACATCAAAATGAGAATAATCTGCTGAGTATGATGGTTGTCAAATGAATATTCATGGTGTGAGCAGAAGAAAAAGTATAAGCTGAAGGTTTTTGTGGTATTCTCACAACATTTAAATGATTATTAGTTTTAACTATGCTTCTGAAACTTTGAAGGATATTTGCTAGAGACCTAGAGACTGACTTCTGGCTAATAAAGGCTGTGATATTTTTAATGACGTGATCATCCAAGGTGTTACATCATTTATTCTTAAAGAACATAGATAACCTAAACATCAGTTATGGTGAAGAAAATTAAAATCACATCTGAAGAAAAATGTTGTCATGCTCATGTTGGAGGTACAACTAGATACCCTAAATATCTATAATAACAGCATACTGAACTGGAAAAACTAAATGAATGCCAGTATCCTTCATCACCTTAGGGATAGAAAGAGAATGTTGTTGAGAAACTTACATAGGTAGACTAATTCCGTCAGCAAGATAAGATATCCACACATCAAACAGTGGTAGTCAAGCAGTAGGCATACAATAACAGATCAGAGCATTCCACATATTTTTTTGGATCTGACGGTTCCTGATGCTAGGCAGCTGTGAGCTTGCTTCGAAAAATAGTGGGTTCGAATCCCACTGTCAGCAGTCCTGAAGATGATTTTCCATGGTTTCCCATTTTCACACTAGGCAAATGTTGGGGCTGTACCTCAATTAAGGCCACGGTTGCTTACTTCCAACTCCTAATCCTTTCCTATCCCATTGTCACCTTAAGACCTATCTGTGCTGGTGCAATGTAAAGCAGTTTTTACGAAAAAGAAAAAAAATCACAATTTATGAAATAACGGAATGAAAATCTCATTTAGAAAAGACAATGTACAAGTTTTAAAATGTATAAAAATATGTATTGATGTACAAAAAAGTCTACTCCAAGGGAAATTATATATAAATTGATATAAGTACATCATTTCTGTATAAAACAGTGCGTACTTCCATAGACATTGTGAACCTACAACTTATTTTCTTTATATACTATATGCTTAGCAACATTTAGACCTACTACGGATTTTAATTACATATGTATTACCTCAAATGGTTTTGCTTGGCCCAGTAGTACTAAACAATTTCTCAGTCACAGATCAACATGAATATTCAACTACAGGTTATTAAAGCAGAAAGAAATGCTAACCCATTTAATGCTCTACTATTTATTATTATAAGAGGATAAACTATCTTTATCTCTATCATGAGTTGGTTAATCTGCTGCACTGCAGACTATTGTTGGAAGGGCAAAGTCACAGAAAGCCACGTCTTTGTAGTGCTTGTTGAGAGTTTTTCTCAGGAGAACAGAGTGTTCTGTGTCTCCTGTCTCGCACACTACTGTCACCTGAAACAGATATCAATTGTCACTTACAAACAGTAGTATATAGTCATGGGTGCAAAGGCTGAGAGTCGATCAGCCTGCATCTTCATTAGGCATTTTCACAGCACATGTAAAGGACATACAATACACTGGTAGAAAATTATTCCAACACTGTGACTGCAGATATCACTTTATGCACAGTTCATCCTAGAGGCAATATACAGGATGTATCAAAACTATACCGAAAAAAAAAAAAAAAAATCAGGGATATTCTTCATGTTACGTTAAGAATAATGGTGCAATTAGATTGGCAGAGAAAATTTTTCTTTTCGAGAAAATTAGGTTATTTTGTTACTTCTGGGCGCACGACTCAAATTGACTAACTCGCCGTATTTGCTGTGTCAGAGCCCAAGCCGGTGCCGTGCTTCAGGAAAGAGAAGGGGAGGGAGGGGAAGTGGGATGTATGATGGAGACAGAGATAATGCACAAATTCCTCGATCGACTTGCACGGGATTTCCCTTGTTTCTCACAGGCAATATCCACAGTTCATTTATTAAACAGCACACACAGTACAAGAACACCCTGTAATTGAGATGCACATGTCAGTCAAGGAATGCAACAGATCGTTTTTCCTCTCGTCTGTTGGTCGCAGTAACGTTCTTTATTATTTAACATGCTTGAAGATGCAATGCTGCTGCCCCACGATTGTGCATTCCTTCACTCACAACATTGTAAATGAAATTAAATACTGAACGAAGGAAACCATATGCCCAATGATTTTTTTTTTGCAAGTTGCTTTACGTCGCACCGACACAGATAGGTCTTATGGTGTCGATTGGACAGGAAAGGTCTAGGAGTGGAAGGAAGCGTCTGTGGCCTTAATTAAGGTACAGCCCCAGCATTTGCTTGGTGTGAAAATGGGAAACCACGGAAAACCATCTTCAGGGCTGCCGACTGTGGGATTTGAACCCACTATCTCCCAAATACTGGATACTGGCCGCACTTAAGCGTCTGCAGCTATCCAGCTCGGTCCCAATGGTTTTAATTACTGTAGATGTTTAATATGCACCCCGTCCTAATTCGATGCACAGTTCACAACAGTGTAGTAGTGTCTCGAATGACCTGGAAAGCTGCCTGTATTCTTGGTACAAATTTATCTTCTCTTTCTACTGGGTTCGCATAGTAGTCAGTTTGTGCAGAACAAACTGTACACTGCATACTGGGGATGGGAAGTGACTATGCGAAACAAATGAGAAACTTGTGCATTCGCACCAAGCATTGCCTCTGTCTCTCGCTCCCTAATTCCTACTTCCCATCCCTCCTCTGACGTACAGCAATAGGCACTTGAGACATAACAAATACGGCAAGTTCATCATTTTGAATCACATGCCTGGAAGTAATGAAGTAACCTCATTTTCTCAAAAAGAAAACTTTTTCCCGCCAATCTGATTGCACCAACGTTCTTAACATAACACAAAGAACATCCCTGATTTTTTGTCGGTATAGTTCTGATAACCTTGTAGATTGATGACATTATATGATAAACATTACAGTCCAAACCAAGCAATAGATGCCAAGTACTCAAGGAGCTTAGCACCACATCAATATACAGTGTACCCACCGTGGAGAGCCACACAGGCTTATATTCTCGCATGTAGATGATCATACAGGTGACTAATTTCATGCTGCCATATAGTGTTCCAAGCCTCTTGCAGATGTTGTCGCAATGTGCAAGATTAGTAGCTAGCCGTACAGGCTGGATTAGATATGATTCAATCATGCCCAAACATTTCAGTGTGAGGGAGGTCTGCGGGATCGTGCTGGGTAGGGCAGTTGTCAAACATCACAAAGAATACATCATGTAGTAGGAGGATGATGTGGATGAGCATTATCATGTTGAGAGTACATCATCACCTTCTTGTTGCAGGAATGTCAGCAGAACAAGTTGAACAATGTTCTGGATGTAGCAGGCACTGCTTATACGACCCTCCACAAACGCCAAAGATGAACAGGAATTGTAACTTATTGCATCTGACACCATGACGCCACAACTTGGACCTGTATATCGGGGGAAAATCTACTATAGAAGATGATGCTCACCAGGTCATCGTCGCACACGTAAACAGCCATCACTTGCAATTAAGGCAGAATCTGCTCTCATTGTATCGCTAAACACAACAGGGTGTCATTCCATTCTCTAGACAACCCTTGCCTGACACTACAGGAGATGTGCACAACAGTATTGTGACAGGTGAGGAAGCCGGGTAAAAGGTACACGTGTTCATAGTCCTGCTGCAAGTAGACAATTCCCAATGGTATGTGTGCTACCCCTAGTACCAGAATTATTTGTACCTCTGCTATGCATGTGTTACGGTCTGCCGGCGGTATGTTAACAATACTCCAGTCTTAACGAACGCCTGTACTATGCAGATGATAAATGTGCTGGAAACTAGCAACATGTGATTGTCACATTTAAACATCTTTAAATATCAATGATATTGGTGGGGACCAATCCCACTGTCTTGGAAATGACTGACTATGCAAACGAGATCAGCCCAAACAAATTAATCACATAGCTTGTGATCTGGGTTATAAAGTACCGTATAATCCCGAATACCACCTGCCACTAAATAAGACCCGCACCCTAAATTTGAGACGGAAAAAAATAAAAATCAAATAACTTGCATACCTATCTAATTTTCTTCAAATATACGACAATTATAAATTCAAATAGACAACAATTAATAAAATCATCACAAAAATCATAAATAAAATTGGTCCAATACTCAGATCATTCACAATTCACCAACGTCATCTGAAGTTCCACCATAGGAACTTTCGTCGCTGGCATCTTTCCACAAATAGTCCTCCTCACTAACGTCCACTGAATTTGAAATTCCACATTTCTTAAAGCTTTTGGACACTCGATCATTGGGAATGCGTGCCCATGCAGTCTTGATCCAGCTGCATATTAGTCCCACTTCAAGCCTCTTCACTCGTCCGGTTGGTGTTAACGCGTGATCACCATCAGACATCCGTTCAGTGTACAACTGTTTCATTGCAGTTTTGAAAGGCTGGTTCACGCACACATCCAACGGCTGTAGAATAGAAGTGAGTCCTCCGGCAATTATTGCAAGATCGGTTTTTCCTTTCCTCATCATATCTTTTACGGCGTTGGTTGTATGTCCTCGGTAACTGTCCAACACAAGCATGTTTCGTTTTTGTAACAAAGCTCCCGGGTGACATTGCCAAACGCACTTCACCCAGTCCTCAACTAATGCACTGTCCATCCAGCCAGACTCATGTGTTCTAACAATAACACCGGACAGCAAGTTTCCTTTCGGAAATGTTTTACTTTTCAGAACCACATATGGAGGGAGTTTGGTTCCATCCACTAATATGCACAACATTACCGTGCATCGTTGCTTTTTGTTACCACCTGTTCTGATGGTTACACTTTTAGAACCCTTCGTATCCACTGTATTTTCCAACGGCATTTCAAAATAGACAAGTGTCTGGTTAGCATTCCAAATTTGTGACAGCAAATAAGAATTTTGCTTCCTCAAATTAATAATGTGATGCCGAAAGGCCATTAATAATTCTTCGTATGCCCCAAGGAGACATTGTGAAATAGACATCATTAGGAGCCCAAAGAGATCCTTTTCTGCTGCCCTGTCGAGAAATAGCAAGCCTCCATTTCTCCCGTAAAGTCGGATCTTTAGGAAAAAGATGAAAATTTATATTTGTGTATATTTCTTCGCTGTGTCAGATGTGCAGTTAGGCATGCAACAATAAACCATCTTAACCTACAGAATTGAAAGAGAAGGTAATTGGCCCCAGGGGCTCTGAAATTTGGAGCGTGGGTTGGCAATCAAAGGACCCTTAGCTGAGTCCTGGCATTTCTTCCACTTACTTGTGCCAGGCTCCTCACTTTCATCTATTCTATCCGACCTCCCTTGGTCAACTCTAGTTCTTTGCCGACCCTGACGCTATTAGGTTTCTGAGGGCTAGACAGTCTTTCATTTTCATGCCCTTCGTGGCCCTTGTCTTCCTTTGGCTGATACTTTCATTTTTCGAAGTGGCAGGTCCCTTCCAGTTTTTCCCTCTGATTAGTGTTATAATTAGGATGGTTGCCTAGTTGTACTTCCTCTTAAAACAATAATCACCACCACCACCTTGACGGTAATTTGGAAGCACGTAACTTAACAAATGTTAAATGCATCTCAGCAACCATCCGTAGATTGCAAATCGTGAGACCAAATAAATTAAAAAATGATAAAACTCTTCATATTTCATGTTAGATAAGGCCTTACTTATAAAATGAAGTTTAATATGTTATTTCTTCTCATAAAACATGTTGCAGTAACACACGTAATCATAGAATTCATGCCAAACAACAGAATATAAACGCGAACCTAGCGGTGAAAAGAGAAAAACTATTACCCTGCTTTTAATACAAGAAATTGGCTTTCTGTCCAGGCCTTCTAGTATCTAGTAGGCTTTGACCCAGCATGCCAGCAACACTTGTCAAACAAATGACGATCGAGCATCCGCAGCAGTAGCTTACATATTTACCACATATCTACCCATATTCTTTGATTTACTGTATTTCATCACCTTACATTTTGCGCTTACATGCCACTGTATCCGTATTGAGAAAAAATCGATCTTGTTTTCTAGAACGCAACTAAAACACAATAGGACCTGAATGCCTGTTTACATGTGGTATATATATATTTTTTTTTTTTTTCTTTACGTTGCACCGACACAGATATGTCTTATGGCAACGATGGGATAGGAAAGACCTAGGAATTGGAAATGGCCTTAATTAAGGTACAGCCCCGGCATTTGCCTGGTGTGTAAATGGGAAACCATGGAGAACCATCTTCAGGGCTGCCGACAGTGGGGCTCGAACCCACTATCTCCTGATTACTGGATACTGTGGTATATTTAGTACGGTAACTGTATTCAAATCTATTTCAATACTCCATGTAAATGTAGTATTTATTTACAAGAATGAACGGCTTGAATATGACCTGCACCAAAGATTTAGAACCAATATTTTGGGGAAAAAAGTGCAGGTGTTGTTCGGGATTATACGGCAATCTATATATTAAAAGAAGAGTTTACCAAAAACAGTTTTGGCAAATCTGTCCATCCGTTCTATTGGACTCATCTGCTTCATTTTTGTTTTATTCTCTCCGGAATTACCTGCTGGGGAATCATGAGACATTGATAGATCTCTAAGTTCAGCCAACTTTGAGTTGTCTTAAAATCAAATCATTAAATGATCACTCTAATAAATACAGGTGAAGGCTTACCCTAACCTGCAATACATTTTGTACTTAGCAGGTTGCTAAGCAACAAACACTTTCATTAATACTGTATTCTCATATAGGGTATGCGATTTTCATCCTTAGCACTGTCATTGCATGCAGCCATGTTTGATTACTACCTGTCAAGACAGAGAGTATACACTTCCTCTGATCACAGAAGAATACTATTCCCTGCTAAATACTCTTTGACCGAGCTCGATAGTTGCAGTTGCTTAAGTGCGGCCAGTATTCAGGAGATAGTGGGTTCAAACCCCACTGTCGGTAGCCCTGAAGATGGTTTTCCGTGGTTTCCCATTTTCGCACCAGGCAAATGCTGGGGCTGTACCTTAATTAAGGGATTAAGGCCATGGCCACTTCCTTCCCACTCCTAGCCCCTTCCTGTCCCATCGTCGCTATAAGACCTATCTGTAAAGAAACTTGCAAAAAAATAAATATATATATATATATATATATATACTCTTTGATTCTCTAACCTTTCCCAGCTTCCAGATATATTCAACAGATGGCAGAGCATTCCTAATTACTTACATGCTGCTGAGAGAAAAAAAGTCTATGTACAAACAGACCCCGTCATGACATTATCTGGGAACACCTATCGAAGGATAACCTAACTACACTAGAAAGAGTGAAGGCCATGTATCTTAAAAAAGTTCTGTGCCTGGCAAACAAACACTCCTTCAAGACTAACCTATGAGCTCACAAGACAACTGTTCTATATAGAAAATTAAAAATAGCATTGCCTGCTATGACACAGTACCAAGCTTTACATTAAGAACTGCAGGATAAAAAAGTGAATAGGCCTATGTGAATAGATTTTTACCAAACAGACAGCATGATGACGTCAGAATGGATGAATTCTGACTATGAACTGCGGCATACCATAATGCGCTTCATATTAAATGTTCATAAAACCATTGAAAAGGGCAGGCAAAACAATATGACTACGACAGGTATATCAAGACGAGTTATCTGACCTATTTATAACAAATGCTGCAGAACAGCACAGCATGGGTCCTCTAGTTACTACATAAATTACATTTAATAAATCAAGTAAAAACCAACTATCATTAAGATAATTGCTCTTTGGGGTGCATTTGCTGACAAATTATGAAGTATTTCACTACTGAGATACTTGGGGAAAATCTGACAAAAAAATTCAAACTTTTTAATTCCACTTCTGTGGTAACCCTGCTTTCTTGGCTACATGGTTTCAATGATTCTCATAACAGCTCCCACCCTGTCAAGGACAACATTCTTATTCATGCGATGTCTAGTGACAGTCGCTTCTCATGTGCAGTAACTCGCTGAAAATTTTGTCTTTCACAACAACATTCTGTGCACCATATTACAAAAAAATTCACAAAAATCTCAAAAGGAAGTAACCACATTACCATGGGCTGAAATTATGGACAGAGGGTATGACATCATGGCAGTAATCCTCCACTATGTATAAACAAGCTATGTGTACATGCAAGGTAGTAAACCACATCTGAGCTACCAAACTTGTAACAAAGACTCCCCCTGCTCAATAAATATGACTCCTCATAGGAATAGCAAAACTAATGAATTCTTCTAAATTTGAGGAGTATTCAACTTCACATTGTAACCTAGGCTTACAGCAAGCTAGAGAAACGTAGGTTGAAGGTGCTGCCTCCAGTTTTATATCAAAGGAACATTGAATGAGTTTTACCACTACTTCAATTCATCCTGACCAGCAATTTACAAGACATGTTTGCTAAAATGACCAGGTTGTTAAGAACATTAGTCGCAACATCCTTGTTGGACCGAAAAGATGTTTTTCATTCCTCAGTGGAATCGAGATCTTCCTTTGAAGTACCATGTGCCCCTGTTATGCTTTCAGTTCAGAAGTACCGTACCTATGTGGTCGCCAACATTGAGGAGTTCAACTCAAAAAGTTATAAACAGATGTGCCGCAGGAAACAGCGATGTACAGACTTTCTTTCTCATCAGTAAGGGAGTACTACACATGTCTTTGTGGGTTTATCTCTTCTTTGGTTTCTAACTTGAAAATTGTAGCACACAATTGAATTTTAGTGCTAGCCATCACTAGTGTTGTCCACTGTCAAGATATATCTGTCTTTACCTGTGTGAATAATTGTTAAAATAGTTACAAGGACTTATTTACCAAGAGAGAAAAGTTATTCAAACAATGCTTCTTTAAAGCATAAACTTTGTCTCACAACTATTTTGTTAGTTTGAGTAGTTAGATAATACAGTATGAAGTGAGGTTGAGATAAATAAGAGCAATGATTTGATCAGTCCTTAAAATTCTCTATAAGGAAAATGAAAGCAATAGCAAAAACAAACTTTTCTGCAAAATATAAAACAGTCAGGCTACTTACCAAGATGTTATTCCAGACTTCATTTTTTTGTCATGTCGTCCAGTAATAATGTTATGGGAAAAGGCTAGGGACTGAGAAAGTAGTGCTGCTTTGGCCTTTTTAAAAGTTATATCCCCAACTTTTGCCTGGCATGAAAATGGTTAACCACAAATCATATTCAGGGTCACTTGCAGTGGCATTCAAATCCAACATCTCCCAATTTGCTCGTTACTCTTCAAAAAAATAATTTGCTAATTATGTCGGGAAGTACCGTTTTTCAAGTATTAATAACTAAATATATTTTGCTGTGGATTGTAATCCAGAAATCATGAGGTCTATAAGTACTAGATGCATCAAATATAAACCGGCATTTAAAATTAGCGGCTCTGGTAATGAACGGAAATGGGTGGAGCTTTGAGAGGATGTTGGTGGGGATTTCCAGAGTAGGGGTCATGATATGTCACACACCACAGAGCAACCACTTGCTTCAGTATGCTATGAGCGAACAAGAGGTACACACATCCGTTGCACAGCGCATTATCATCAAGTTTCTGGCAAAAGAAGGCACCAAATTTTCAGAAATTTTGAGAAGGCTCCATGCACAGTCTGGGGATGCAACCCTTTCAAAAAATGCCACAAACAATTTTTGACAGGACGGGAAGAAGTGGGAAACAAGCCCCACCAAAGATGACTGTAGACAACATTCGTGCTGTACATGATCTTATTGAAGAAGATCGGCGCATAAATATTTCTGAAATTGCTTCACTTGTAGGAATAAGCTTTGGAAGTGTTCAAGGCATCATCATTGATGAACTCGACCTTCGTAAATTGTCTGCCTTGTGGGTTCCTCATTTCCTCACCCAGGAACAAAAATAATTCCGCAAAGATGTTTGCCGGAGGCATCTGAATCACTACGAGGAGAAAGGATATGATTTTTTGCGTCGCATTGTGACTTCTGATGAAAGTTGGGTTCATCATTATACCCCAGAGTCAAAACAAGCAAGCATGGAGTGGCGGGTGCAGCTGGCCCAGTCAGGGCCAAAACACGCCTTTCTGCTGGAAAGGTGCTTGCCACTGGTTTTTTTTTTTTTTTTTTTTTTTTTTTTTTTTTTTTTTTTTTTTTGGGACTATGGAGTCATTTTACTTGTGGATTTCTTGCATGAACGAAGGACAGTGAATGCAGCCTAATACTGCCATCTTTTGGCCGAGACAAATGCTGCATATCACAACAAACGTCGCCGGCAACCAATCCGAGATGTTCTTCTGCACTACAATGCAAGGCCACACACAGCTATTGTAACACGGGAAAAACTGGAGGAAATGCATTGGACACCTCTGGAACATCCCTCTTAGAGTCCAAAATTGTCACCTTGTGACAACCACTTTTTGTTTGGATCACTGAAAGAAGAACTGAGAGGATAGCAATTTCATGATGCTGCAGCGGTAGAGGAGTAAGTGCACAACTGGCTGCACACGCGTTCTTCTTTTTTTTTGAGGATGGTATAAAAAGTTGCCAATTTTGTGGCAAAAATGTGTCTCAAATTTTGGAGACTATGTAGAAAATTGAGGTGCTTGTTTTGTATTTATTAGTGTATTCAATAAAATTGTAAAAAAAATCATTCCTGTTTATATTTGATTCACCTGATATTTTGTTGGATTTATTTACCCAGAACATATACAGCTCTTATTTACATTGCTACATTCAGGCATACAAATAGTTATATCACTCCAGATTTAAGATGACCAATACTTTCAATGTGTCTTATTTTTTCAGGTGATTTATTGAATAGTCTAATACCAATATCAAAGCTCTCCACCTTGCTCAATCCTTCCACCACTCCTTTCTTGATGGCTAGTGTATTATATAGGCCTAACATAATTTATTTTTAAGATTTGAGTACTAAGCTTTTCTTGACAAACAACAACTATTCAGACAGGGGAATGTCCATACTTTGAAATAGTGTCTACATTTTTGTAATCTTTGAGCTTTTTAATGACCCTTATACGTCTTCTGTGTCCTAAACACACTGTTACAGTCAGGAAAGTAAATGCAGAAGATAATTCCATACTTTAGGATGGAATAAAATTAGTGATAATGCACTGACGAGCAATTGAATAAGAGATACCTGGATTACCTGGATAGTAAGTACAGTAGTGTATAGCACCCCTTTTCACCCTGATGATGGCAGTGGCATTGCATTACATGGACTCCACGAGATATGGAAGATGTTAGGGAGCCATACTTAACCATGACCACAGCACAACCTCCCACAGTGCTCGGAGATTGGTCGGGGCAGGGTCCAGGGCATGTAGATCCCTTTTGATACCATTTCAGGTATGCTCAATAGAATTAAGGTTGGGTGACCTTCAGGACTAGGCAAGTATCTTCCTGTGGGGTGCTCATCAAACCAGTTGGCCACAATATGGAAGTGATGGGCTGGTCATTGTTTTGCTACAGGAAAAGGTTCCTGTAACATTTACTAGGGGAGGGATGTTGGCAGATATACTAGGGGTTCCATGTCATCCCACAAGAATAGTCATCATATGAGGATACCGCCACCGCCGGCTACACTGTAACCTACTGGCAAGAGGGACGCATTGTCTCAAGTATTGAGTGATGGTTAGTCCACACCAAAGTTAATATACGATGTTAACAAATCAAAGTTAATAAACAATGTTAATGAAAACATTTCTCAACATGTTAATAAACTTTTGTTAACAAACTTCTTCAACATTTTGTTCAGGCCAAAATAGCTATCTGTGAGGTTACAATGGATAGGGTCAGGAAGAAGAAATTACTTACAGCTGCAGCTTCCATTATTTTAGCGAGTACAGTTAGAGAAAGAGCAGACACAGTGTGGCAAAGAAAAATATTGGAAAGGCTTATGTCAGAATAATTCATGATGCAACAGGCTTTCAAAATTTTCTTCAGAATGCCTCTACATGATTTTCAGTTCTTTTTGACAGTAATTGGGCCTGAAATTGCAAGAAATGATACAGATTATCAGAAAGCCAGCTCTACTGATGACAGGCTATTTTTTTTATAGGTATAACATTAAGATTCTTAGCAACTGGTGACTCGGACATTTCACTTATACGTTTGTCTAGTGTATCAAAACAAGCAATTTCAGTTATTGTGCCTGAGGTGTTTGAAGCTTTATACAACAATCTCAAGGAATTGGTAAAGGTATGAAATAAAGAAAATCTTCATTTGACCTAGTTAGGATATACAAGTGATTATGGAAGGTTAGCTGGAAATGAAACTAGATTAGAACACAGCTAAAAGAATATACAAAATTAAAAAACACTGTATATTAGAACTTTGCTTGTGATTTGATAGACAATTTTTATAAGAAATAAGAAAGCATCATATTTGTACTTGTAATTTGCATGCTCTAATTGCATCCTTGTGCATGTGTGAACCGAAATGTTAACAAAAACACGAAAAGTTAATTTAAAGTTCCATTCACAAAAGTTCATCAACATGCTTGAAAAGTTAATAAACACGCTGTTTTGTTTATTAACATCCAAAAACGTTCATGAACATTGTTTGTTAACAGTGTTTATTAACAAAGTTAACAAAAACATTTTTGTGTGGATGTACCTTGACACACTCCTACTCTGCCATGTTGTGTACCATCTGGTACCTCAACTCATCTGATCAGGCAACCTTTCCATACTTTGAAAGTCCAGGACCTGTATGAGCATTTGGATATGCCAGAAGGAGAAAAATGCCGGTGCTGCGGAGTAGGTGTAGCATGCCTGCCTCTTACCTGGAGGCCCCAGGTTTGATTCCTGGTCAGGTCAGGTATTTTTACTGGGATATGAGGACTGGTTCGAGGTCCACTCAGCCTACGTGATTACAATTGAGGAGCTATCTGACAGTAGGATGGTGGCCCCGGTCTATAGAGCCAAGAATAATAGCTGTTAGGATTTATGGTAATCTGCAGGTCTTTGGGTTGAGCAGCAGTTGCTTGGTAGGCCAAGGCCCTTCGGGGCTGTTGTGCCATGCGGTTTGTTTTGGTAGAAAGAGAAAAACGTATTTATCGACTGGCTTGATCACATCATCACCTAAGTCAGGATATTGGCCATGTAACATATATCAAGGGTGAAGCGAACATCGTACTTCGGAAACCTAATGCAATACTGGAACACTGGAACAGGCACTTTTTCAAGATCTGCAATGAAGAATTCTTCCAATACACAGTGCAACACCAATCTCAGGACCTGTCCCACTTGTACCTCTTCAGAAGTTCAGGAGGTCATACAGAAAATGAAAACTGGCAAGGCCACTGGACCTGATGATATTCCAGCTGAAATGTGGAAAATGCTTGGACAACAAGGTGCTGAGCTTATTGCAACCTTGTTCAACCATTTTATTATAGAAGAAGTGCTACCATCATCCTGATCAACAAGCATTACTGTGCCAATTTGGAAGGGCAAGGGCGACGTCAGTCATTGCGCAAACCATTGGCTTATTCGCTTACTATGTCATGCCATGAAGCTCTTCAGTTGCATCACAGATCAGCACGGATTTGTGAAAGGATGTGGAACGATTGATCCCATTCATGCAGCTCGGCTGCTTGCGGAAAGACACCGGGAACAGAACAACAGGCCACTCCACATTGCCTCCCTGGACCTAGAAAAGGCTTTTGACCACATTCCTCATGAACCGATTTGGCATGCACTTAGATCATATGGTGTCCCTGAGGAGTATGTCTGCTGGATAAATTTGCTCTGTCATAGTTCTTCCAGCGCTGTCTGATGCCCTGCTGGAATTCCACCACCATTCCCCATTTGGGTTGTTGTCCATCAGGAATTGGCCCTGTCACCACTTCTGTTTGGACAACACTAAGAAGAAGATGATAATGATTTTTTTCTTTCTTAAAAGTGTCTGCATACCCCACATTAGGAACCTATGGTCTAGGTAATCCTTCATTCTCATGCCTTTTGCAGTCCTCCCCTTTATTTTGCTGATACACTCATTCTCGGAAGGGTCAGAACTCTTCCTCTAATTAGTGTTAAGGGAGAATGATAAATTAAGTAAACTCGTGTCCTCATTCCGAGGTGGTGCAGCTCTTTTCAAGCACACCTTTAATGGAGATGAGCTGCATGTTTTAACCACATGCTAGCCCTCAAATTTCTGGGTATCTGAGGGTGGCAGCTAATAGCGCTAAACATCACACTACAAAGTAGGATGGTTACGTAGCTGTACTTCCCCTAAAACAATTATCACCACCACGTTAATACAATTACTTCCATTACAAGTGGGGATGGATAAACTCAGCACCATACGACTGTGGCTGTTCATTCAACATATCGTCTAGCTCTGCCCTATCCTAAAGATCTGTTTACTAGGTGAGTTGGCCATGTGGTTAGGGGCTCGCAGCTGTGAGCTTGCATCCAGGAGATAGTGGGTTCAAATCCCACTGTCGGCAGCCCTGAAGATGGTTTTTTTGTGGTTTCCCATTTTCACACCAGGCAAATGCTGGGTCTATACCTTAATTAAGGCCATGACCGCTTCCTTCCAACTCCCAAGCCTTTCCCATCCCATTGTCACTATAAGACCTGTCTGTGTCCGTGCGGCGTAAAACAAATTGTAAAAAAATAAACCCTGTTTGATCTCACTTTCAGTGCTGTTAAGTGGTTACAGAACATGAACAAAGTCATACAAATCAGTTATATAAAATCCAGCAGGCTTTCTGTCCAAGGATTTTTACTGAATTCCCAATGAGCTAGGAAGTTCAAACTATGCATGCTTATTCCTTCTCCACTGTAGTTTTGAAAGAAATATTAAAACTTCTGGAAGTTTGACAGAAATTCTTTAAATAATGAGTAAAATGTCTGAGTGTATTGCTGTCTCTCAGTTCTTGCTAAATCTATCTACTTGCATGCAAGCATATTTCTCATGAAGCCCCGCCTGGTGGCCATAAGATGTTGAGCCTTTACAATCTGATACAGTGTTCAGCAGGTTTACCGGGCGAGTTGGCCGTGCAGTTAGGAGCACGCAGCTGTGAGCTCGAATCCGGGAGATAATGGGTTCGAACCCCACTGTTGGCAGCCCTGAAGATGGTTTTCCGTGGTTTCCCATTTTCACACCAGGCAAATGCTGGGGATGTACCTTAATTAAGGCCACGGCAACTTCCTTCATTCCTAGGCCTTTCCTCTCCCATTGTCGCCATAAGACATATCTGTGTCGGTGCGACGTAAAACAAATAGCAAAGAAAAGAAAAAAAATCAGCAGGTTTGAATCCCAATGGTTGAATATTTTTTTTACTATCTGAATGTTGGCCAGTAGGGTAGGAGAAATGGTAGTATATAATTTCTAATAGCTAGTTTGGGTGCCAAAAGCTTGGGTTCAGTTCCAAACCCTTTCTGCAATGTTTATATTGATTGAAGTTATTATGACACTGTTGATAGTAATTCATTTGTTGAATGGAGATGGACATCACCACAACAGATCTATAACTCAGTCTATTGTGGTGGTGTTTGTGTCCATGCTGAGTGCACGTAAATTACGAGGAGTGTGAGGACATTAACTTTACACTGAATTAAAACATTAGATCATTACATCTGATCGAAAGGCCACTTATTCAAGTTGTGAACGTACCCTTCAAAGCTATATGTAAACTGTTACTCATATATTCTATTCAACAAAGTATAATTTGTATATCATATGGGTCCATTATACAGACAATGAATATCAGCTCCAAGATCAATTCAAGACTCAAGAATACTTGGTTATTATAAGGACATTGGCAAAGTCCAACACCAGTCTTATATTTCCTATTACCGGGCGAGTTGGCCATGCGGTTAAGGCCCCGCAGCTGTAAGCTCGCATCATTCCTAGGCCTTTCCTCTCCCATTGTCGCCATAAGACCTCTATGTGTTGGTGCGACATTAAGCAAATAGCAAAAAATTTGTATATATATTTCCAATTCGATCATGGCTGAAGATGACCTAACATAGCAAGGTTGAAACTAGTACCATTTATATAATATATAATATTAATCTAATGGTATTGAATAGGTAGACCTTTCTCTACCCTTTGATAGTCATTATAATCATCATTAAACTCTACACACATTTAACTTGCAGTATTCGCACTGGACACACACCCTTAGAATTAAAATCATATAAGATATAATCTAGTCAGTTAACATTAAAATTATTTTTATAGCGATTCAAGTTTAGGAATTGACTATGGTGTCAATATGTTCTTTCAAATGAGTATAATGTCACAGGGGAAACTCTTTCAGATGACATTGTGGTTTTTTTTGGAATGTATTTAAATCCAATGAAAGTTCCAGTGTGTTGAGTCAAAAAAGAAGAGAATAAACTTATCCGCGAAAAACCTTACTTTAATTTACACAATACTTATACTCCCTATTCTCGCACCTAGTGACTGGGTCTGTTATGTGGCTCTGTTATTTCGTATTTCATTCAGTCATGGGACATGTTGGGGTACATATTTACACTCTTTATATAACTTCAACATCAGTCCATCATTGCTGAGATTATCCCCTGGGTCTTTTCTGATTACTTCCAGTGTGTAGCCAATTTTTCCAGTCATAGCTGCATCTGCTCAAAGCATATGTTCAGTCCAGTGTAGTTGACTTTCTGGATCAGCGCAGTTTCCTTATGTCTATGTTGGAAACATCTAGTGGCACCAGCTAACCATCTCAGCATTTTTGTCTCTATGACACTTTACCAAAATTCTTGCTCTTTTTTTGTAAATAGCTAATGGTTGGTACCATAGGCAGCAAGAGGACAGATGATTTTTTGAATTTAATAAGTACAGTAGAATCTCGAGTATCCATGGCAATTGGACAGAGAAATCATAGATAATCATAGGTAATAAATTTCATATTATTATATACTGAAGAGCAATATAATGTCAAACAAGAGCTAAAAGGTTTCCTCCTATTCAATTCTTATTTATTGCAACTTTAAAAAAGTTACATATATTTGAAACAAGTTTTGGTCTTGCTAGAGACCATCATCAGTCAAAATCATAAAGTTAAGGCATGACATGAATTATAATAGATCAAATTTATGAAATAAGAGTGTGTTGTAGACATTCAGTGCAAGACAAGTAAAGAGTTGAATGATAAACACTCATATATTGAGCATTGCCTAACGACTTCCCTGCAAAACTCTGTTTTCACATAATAATTATTGTACATAAACACTCTACAAAATATGTTTTTCACATATACACTGCAACTAAGCTAAACACCTTGATTTGATACATATAAACGCTAGGCTGAATGGCTCAGATAATTGAGGAGCTGGCCTTCTGACCCCAACTTGGCAGGTTCGATCCTTGCTCAGTCCAGTGGTATTTGAAGGTGCTCAAATATGTCAGCCTCGTATCATTAGATTTACTGATACCGATACATAAAATAACTCCTGCAGGACTAAATTCTAGCACCTTGTCATCTCCGAAAACCGTAAAAGTAATTATTGGGATGTATAGCAAATACCATTATTATTTATGATATATAAAAGATTCCTTGTGATAGGTATATCCAGTGAAGGGAACCATTACAAAATACTAAACAAACAAAAAACAGGATGTGCCAAAGCTATGAAATATTGATGGATTGTTTCTGGAAACATGGTAGACCTTTAATAGAAACTACTCAAGAGAAAGATATCCCTTTAACTCAAGACCGGGTCTGAAAATGGAACCGACCGACTGACCAAAGGTTGCTGGAGTCTACAAAAAAAAGAGCTTAGCTTTGCTAGAAAACTGTATGAAACATGTTAGCTTGAACCCCACAAGCAAAGTGATGACCAAGATGAAATTTTCAGTGGATCAATTCAAGATATTTTACTTAGTAGAAGTGAATATATATGTACAGTGAGTTTCTCTCATCGGTTGGCCAGCAGGTGCACCCAGCTTCTCTGCCTCCCGTTGACTCATCTCTCCCCGCTCCACAGCTTGGCAACAAGGATAGCACTTCGCTCACAATCACTTTATCTGTGCATGACATGAGATAACAACTAAAATTACGAATTAAAGACAATTAGTAATTAAGAGCATCAAGGCAGGAGGAGGAAACTGGACGACAGTGACAGAAGAGAAGTAGTGAATG
The DNA here is from genome assembly GCF_040414725.1 of Anabrus simplex. NCBI lineage: Eukaryota > Metazoa > Arthropoda > Insecta > Orthoptera > Tettigoniidae > Anabrus > Anabrus simplex. The sequence goes on from NC_090265.1 coordinate 853,014,616, forward strand.
GACAGAAAACGATGGAGAGGCTTATGTTCCAAGCAGACCCAGCCTGTGATTGGAAACTGCTCTAGATTATGATTATGATGATGATTAAATCTCACATTTTATTTTTATCGTAAAGGGAATCCAATATTAGTAGTTACCATACATTGGAAAAGTAGACCTATGCACTTTGATGGTTATGTTTATAACAGTTTCAATATGAGAAGGGTTTCACTAAAACACAGCTCATATCTGTCAGCTGTGAGCTCACCTTCAGTTCCTACTGTTTATAAAGAAGCCCAGCAATGGCCTAATTTAATTGACTGCAGAGTTATCTCAATAGCTTTTGCGACAACAGAAGCACACAATAGAAATCTGACTTTTGGGACTAAATACCCTTTCCTCTACCGTGAACACATGTGGAGGCATTATGAGAATGATACCCCGAAATAACACTTCACAACTCAAGAACAGTTGGAGCAACATATCAACACTTAATACACGTTCTAAGCATGGACCTGAACTACGAAGTGTGGGCATTACCATGCTGTCAGTACGCTGTGTAGCAGGAAGGGACGAGTCAATGCGAGGCAGATAAGCTGGGCGCGCCTGCCGGCCAACCGTTGAGAGAAACTCACTGTATGTATGTATGAAAATGTATGTATGTTCAGTCCTCAGCCCAAAGGCTGGCTTGATCCTCAACAGTTCCACCATTAGCTGTCATAGATGGCCTAGGCATCACTGAGGAGGTGTACTAGGGAAATGAGGAGCTAGATAGTCTCCCACTGCTTTCCTCACTGAGCCAGATGTTGCTATTACATATCAGTCTGCCAAGCCAACTGAAATGGATGCACCAACTGACCCTACGAGCAACATTTTCACACCATTCATAGCAGGGACTGGCTGCATAAAGAATGGCATTATTTAGCATCGCTCATACCTCAGTCACTTTCATATTGTCAAAGCCAAGGATAAGACTGAGTCAGATCAATGAAAGTAACAAAATTGTTCTAGCCCATACCAGAAGACATAGTGCACTGTAAACACTAGATCTCACCAGCAAAGGCATAGTGAAAACGTCTTCACTAAAAATATAATGTACAAGGAAGCGATGCATGAAAAACTGATCCACCATGCTTAGAATATGCTTCAAGCTTCTTTTGAAACTTAATTTACAGAGTCCAGTTCAAACTACTGTATTCTAGGCACTAATTCACTGAGGTGTTAATCTGGTTTCCATCCATAGCTTCTTCTTTTTCTACCGCTATTCCCACACCTGTGGGGTCGCTGGTGCGAACTGTGTCACACGTGTGGATTTGGCCCTTTTTTACGGTCGATTCCCGGCTGGGTCAGGGATTTTAATCGCCTCTAATTAATTCTTCTGGCTTGAGGACTGGGTGTTTGTGCTTGTCCCAACAATTTCCTCTTTATATCCAGACACACTAGACTACCAACCACCACAGAAACGCAATAGTGATTACCTCCCTCCATAGAGGGTTGGTGTCAGGAAGGGCATCCAGGAATTTTAACTCCCCTAAAGTGAGAATTCATCTACGAACCTGGGACCCTCTGAACCGAAGGTCTCAATGCTGACCATTCAGCCAATGAGTCGGACTGGTCCCCATCCATAGCCTTTCATCATAATTTTGTCAATATCAAGGTGTAGGATCAAGGCATTTATAATAGAATAATAGAGAGTCTATTTATCAAATTTCCATCCGATTATAAGATTAAATGAGTAATATCAGAAAACCTTGAACATGCAATACAGGATCTACAGCCAAATAAAATGGATATATATGAGATTTTGAGTGTTCTGTAGAAAAATATGTCTAAAGTGCAATGTACTTTTATGATTTTTGTCATTCTAGCTTTAGGTCAGTGGATTAAACTATATTTAGATTAATGCTGTACAGTATGCATAATTATGTTTGTCAGTAACTTTATATGATGAACAGTCTGATTTTTTTTATCTCTAATGGGAAAAGGTTTCAGTATTAAACCATTTATCTGACAGACCCCAGTTCATAACCACCAGATTGTATGCCTGCAATCTGCTAGTTTGTAATATCAGGACATACAACATAACTTGCCATGTTTAGGAACTGTCACTCTATAGGTACTGGAATAGAGGAGCAATGCTCAATCTGAATGACCCATGAGTGACAATACCTTTCTATACCTTTACCCATACTTATACCTTTCTATAAAAACAGGCTACAGTGCAACTCCAGATACCACTCGCATTCTTTTTCCATACATCTACAAAATTTAATGTACACTCACCAACACAGACAACACATAAACAAACCAAATTACAAGACAAGTTTACTACAATTTCTTTTTTTCTACATTGTCAAATGTAAACTGAACCATTTGTTTTGTAAACAGTTCACAGTTCTTAACCCGCCAATGCACGGGTTGGGTCTGTGAGACCCATGCGCTGGTATTTCCAACATTTTCTGATAGACGGTGATAGATGCATACTTCTGGCTTCTGCTAGTAGTATTCCTGCAGACGAACATGGAAGTGATTGCTTTAGTACGTGAGCAGTGGTAAGTTATAGTGCTCTGTGGGCCTGTGAGACCCAACCCGTGCAGTTGTGTAAGTTTTTTTATCAAAAGCATTTTAGTCTTTCAATTTTAATTGTGTACATAAAGAAGATTATAGGGTGATTATATCTTAGGGTCTTGTCCAAATCCGTGGTTTAGCTAGCCTGGCTGTCTTTCACCTTAGTTCCTTGGGATTTTAGTACACAGGTGAGACTGAAAATGGGTTGACCTGGGCTTATGAGTTTGTTTCTTCATAGGTCTAGGAAAAAGGAGTGTTATGATGTCAGCAATCCACATGATATGGAACAAGTTGCCGCATTATTGGAGGAACCATTATCAGATGATGAAATTTACTGTGGTTGTAGAGAGAATGTGCATCCCGGTGTCCGGAAGTGGACGTGATTTGACAGTTGACAACTGGTTTACCTCATACCCTATTGTCAGAAAAAATGAAGCATAAACATAATATTATAATGGTCGGTACTGCTCGAAAGAATAAGAGAGAGTTGCTCACAAGCTTTGTTGTAGCTGCAAAACAAAAACTTCACAGCAGTATATTTGGCTTCCAAGAGGACATGACGTTGGTTTCCTATGTTCCAAATAAAGGAAGAACTGTTGTTTTCCTGTCGTCGATGCACAACGATGATAAAACTGAGGAAAGTATAGGAGGAAAGAGGAAGCCTGAAATAGTCACATTCTATAATTCAACTAAGGGTGGTGTGGACTGCGTAGACGAAAGGACGGCATTCTACGATGTGGGTCGAAACACCAGATGTTAGACAATGGTGGTCTTTTATGCTTTGCTGAATATTGCAGGCTTTAATGCATATTTAATATTCAGAGCCAACAACCCTAACTCTCCAGATGCAAGGAACAGAATACATTTCTTAACTGAAGAACAAATAAGAGAAAGAGCTCTCCATATATCTTCCTAAGAGCATTTGCGATATTGCAAGAAGGATATCTGGATTGATGGCAGAAGCAGGATGTGAAAATACAGAACATAAAAGAGGACGTCGTGCATACTGTAGAGACAGAAAGACCCGCTACTCATGCTGTTTGTGCAGAAACTTAATGTGTCTTGAACACTCTGTATTTGTGTGCAGTGAATGTAAAGCTGAAATGTGAATGTTCCAGTGAACTTTCTGGATCATGAAGATTAGTTTATGACGATTTTGTAAATTTTGACTTGATAAATTCTGAATTTTGTAATCAAATAAAATATTGTGTGTAAATTTGCAGTTGTTAGAGAATTGCTGTGTAAAATGTTAAGTAAGTGTTAATCATCAACGGTTTTATGACAGTAATGTGTTTATAATGTTATTGGAATAGGAGAGAATGAATACTGAAAATAAAAATATATTAGCATACTATAAAAAAGAAATGTGATGATGGGTCTGTGAGACCCAACCCGTTTACTCATGTAACTTTTTGTGACCCGTGCACTGGCGGGTTAAATGAAAGGGTCCACCTGTTCAACACATTATTTCATATATTGAGTTATATACAGTATTAGTGGGAATACACGTTTTGTCTCCTATGGAGACATCCTCAGTTCCTTGAAAGATAAGCATAAGATTATAAGGACAACACTTAATATTATTACATGTTTGGTTTAAAAAATATATATAATGTTTTCAGGTAGGGCTGAGGCAGATAGGGAGTTGTATGTAGATGAAAGAAACAGAGCGAAACAAATAATTGTTGAATCCAAAAAGAAGTCATGGGAAGATTTTGGTAACAACCTGGAAAGGCTAGGTCAAGCAGCAGGGAAACCTTTCTGGACAATAATAAAGAATCTTAGGAAGGGAGGGAAAAAGGAAATGAACAGTGTTTTGAGTAATTCAGGTGAACTCATAATAGATCCCAGGGAATCACTGGAGAGGTGGAGGGAATATTTTGAACATCTTCTCAATGTAAAAGGAAATCATCCTGGTGGTGTTGTGAACAGCGAAGCTCATGGGGAGGAGGAAAATGATGTTGGTGAAATTATGCTTGAGGAAGTGGAAAGGATGGTAAAGAAACTCCATTGTCATAAAGCAGCAGGAATAGATGAAATTAGACCTGAAATGGTGAAGTATAGTGGGAAGGCAGGGATGAAATGGCTTCATAGAGTAGTCAAATTAGCGTGGAGTGTTGGTAAGGTACCTTCAGATTGGGCAAAAGCAGTAATTGCCCCTATCTATAAGCAAGGGAACAGGAAGGATTGCAACAACTATCGAGGTATCTCACTGATTAGTATACCAGGCAAAGTATTCACTGGCATCTTGGAAGGGAGGGTGCGATCAGTCGTTGAAAGGAAGTTGGATGAAAACCAGTGTGGTTTCAGACCACAGAGAGGCTGTCAGGATCAGATTTTCAGTATGCGCCAGGTAATTGAAAAATGCTACGAGAGGAAAAGGCAGTTGTGTTTATGTTTTGTAGATCTAGAGAAAGCATATGACAGGGTACCGAGGGAAAAGATGTTCGCCATACTGGGGGACTATGGAATTAAAGGCAGATTATTAAAAGCAATCAAAGGCATTTATGTTGACAATTGGGCTTCAGTGAGAATTGATGGCAGAATGAGTTCTTGGTTCAGGGTACTTACAGGGGTTAGACAAGGCTGTAATCTTTCACCTTTGCTGTTTGTAGTTTACATGGATCATCTGCTGAAAGGTATAAAATGGCAGGGAGGGATTCAATTAGGTGGAAATGTAGTAAGCAGTCTGGCCTATGCTGACGACTTGGTCTTAATGGCAGATTGTGCCGAAAGTCTACAGTCTAATATCGTGGAACTTGAAAATAGGTGCAATAAGTATTGTATGAAAATTAGCCTCTCGAAGACTAAATTGATGTCAGTAGGTAAGAAATTCAACAGAATTGAATGTCAGATTGGTGATACAAAGCTGGAACAGGTCAATAATTTCAAGTATTTAGGTTGTGTGTTCTCCCAGGATGGTAATATAGTAAGTGAGATTGAATCAAGGTGCCGTAAAGCTAATGCAGTGAGCTCGCAGCTGCGATCGACTGTATTCTGTAAGAAGGAAGTCAGCTCCCAGACGAAACTATCTTTACATCGGTCTGTTTTCAGACCAACTTTGCTTTACGGGAGCGAACGCTGGGTGGACTCAGGATATCTTATTCATAAGTTAGAAGTAACAGACATGAAAGTAGCAAGAATGATTGCTGGTACAAACAGGTGGGAACAATGGCAGGAGGGTACTTGGAATGAGGAGATAAAGGCTAATTTAGGAATGAACTTGATGGCTGAAGCTGTGCGCATAAACCGGCTTCGGTGGTGGGGTCATGTGAGGCGAATGGAGGAGGATAGGTTACCTAGGAGAATAATGGACTCTGCTATGGAGGGTAAGGGAAGTAGAGGTAGACCAAGACGACGATGGTTAGACTCGGTTTCTAACGATTTAAAGATAAGAGGTATAGAACTAAATGAGGCCACAACACTAGTTGCAAATTGAGGATTGTGGCGACGTTTAGTAAATTCTCAGAGGCTTGCAGACTGAACGCTGAAAGGCATAACAGTCTATAATGATAATGTATGTATGATAATGTATGTATGTTTTCAGGTTAAATTATATCTTGAGCAGCTAACTTATGTGTGAACACACTGGAATTCAAATATTGTAAGGATAAGTAATGAACGTCGGTTTTCATGGCTCATTGTATTAATGTAAAGAAATAAATGAGTGCGGGATTAAATCCACTATATTTATTTAATGAAGCCGAGCTTTCAGCCAAATTGCATTGGCCTTCAGCAGGGCATGTTAAGTTCTGCTCACTGTCGAAGGCCTTCATCAGAGCATGTTAAGTTCTACTCACTGTCGAAGGCAGAACTTAACAGGCCCTGATGAAGGCCAATGCAATTTAGCTGAAAGCTCGGCTTCATTAAATAAATATAGTGGCTTTAATACAGTATTAATTTATTTCTTTACGTTAATTATAAGGATAACTTTAAAATTACTTATGTGGATGATGAAGTCTTTAAATTTAATTGTTTCTTGAGCATATATGAACACACCCTTAGAATTAAAATCATATAAGATATAATCTAGTCAGTTAACATTAAAATGATTTTTATAGCGATTCAAGTTTAGGAATTGACTATGATGTCAATATGTTCTTTAAAATGAGTATAATGTCAAAGGGGAAACTCTTTCAGATGACATTGTGGTTTTTATGTATTTAAATCCGATGAAAGTTCCAGTGTGTTGAGTCAAAAAATAAGAGAATAAATTTATCCGCGAAAGACCTTACTTTTATTTACACAATACTTACAGTATACTCCCTTTTCTCGCACCTAGTGACTGGGTCTGTTATGTCGCTCTGCCATTTCATATTTCATTCAGTCATGGGTCATGTGTTCTACATCAGTCCATCATCGCTTAGATTATCCCCTGGGTCTTCTGGGTCTTTTCTGATGACTTCCATTGTGTAGCCAATCTTTCCAGTTGTAGCTGCATCTGCTCAAAGCATATGTTCAGACCACTGTAGTTGACTTTCTGGATCAGCGCAGTTTCCTATGTCTATGTTGGAAACATCTAGTGGCACCAGCTAACCATCTCAGCATTTTTGTCTCTATGACACTTTGCCAAAATTCTGGCACTTCTTTTGTAAATAGCTAATGGTTGGTACCATAGGCAGCAAGAGGACAGATGATTTTTTTGAATTTAATAAGTACAGTAGAATCTTGATTATCCATGGTAATTGGACAGAGAAATCATAGATAATCATAGGTAATAAATTTGATATTATTCTGTACTGAAGAGCATTATAATGTCAAACAAGAGCTAAAAGGTTTCCACCTATTCAGTACTTATTTATTGCAACTTTAAAAAAGTTGCATATAATTGAAACAAGTTTTGGTCTTGCTAGAGACCATCATCAGTCAAAATCATAAAGTTAAAGCATGACATGAATTATAATAGATCAAATTTACGAAGTAAGAGTGTGTTGTTGACATTCAGCGCAAGACAAGTAAAGAGTTGAATGATAAACACTCATCACGATGACACTTGTTCTGGTGTAAGCAACTGCTGCTCAGCCCAAAGACCTAAAGATTACAAGGTGTCATGTGGTCAGCACGGCAAATCCTCTCAGTTGTTATTCTTGGCTTTCTAGACCGGGGCCACCATCCCACTGTCAGATGGCTCCTCTATTATAATCACATAGTCTGAGTGAGCCTCGAACCTGCCCTCAAATCCAGGTAAAAATCCGTGATCTGGCCAGGAATCAAACCCGGGGCGTCCGGGTAAGTGGCAGGCACTCTACCCCTATACTGCAGGGCCGGCTGTAAAATGGAACTAAATTACTTAAATATACAGTATCTAATGGTTGTTTAAATATTATTCGGTTAGATGATGCATTAAATTTGCCTTTAATCCTGAAGTCTTTGGAAAAAAAAAAGGACCTCTTTGGCTTATATTAGGCCAGATATTTGCATGCCTTTTGCTCATTTCTGTTGAAACCATTCCAACATTGGTTTATCTAGCCTTGAGTAAGTAAACATTTTCATTAAACCTCTGGATGAGTATAAGAGCTGCTAATAAAATGATGCAGCACCTGTCACTGACTTACAGCATGGGTGAAACAACAATCCAAAATATCCAGAGAAACAGAGAAAAAAAAAAAATTATTAGCAGCTCTTATACTCATCCAGAGGTTTAATGAAAATGTTGGCTTACTCAAGGCTAGATAAACCAGTGTTGGAGTGGTTTCAATAGAAACGAGCAAAAGACATGCAAATATCTGGCCTAATATAAGCCAAAGAGGTCCATTTTTCATTTCCAAAGACTTCAGGATTGAAGGCAAATTTAATGCATCATCTGGCCGAATAACATTTAAACAACCATTAGATACTGTATATTTAAGTAATTTAGTTCCATTTTACAGCCGGCCCTGCAGTGTAGGGGTAGAGTGCCTGCCACTGTTGTAACGTATAGTCAAGTGCAATAAGTTTTAGTGCCTGGAACCTGTCTTGATTTTTTAAACATTTTTCCAGACCACCACATTTAATCCGAAAAGTGGATGATGAAGAGTCTACTGTAATAAAACTTGCTAACAACTCCCTCATTATTCCATGGTGACTGGGGTGCAAAATCAATGTTTGTCTGGGTGACAAGGATCCTAATTGCAGCCCTAGCCACATATATTGATCATAGTAATGTGCTTGGTTTTATGCCCTATAACTACACAGTTCAAAAAAATTAGGGGAACATGTTTTGTAACGTTTGGTATGTGAACATTAATTTGGTAGATGGGGTTCCAATCAAGGTCTGTGCAGGGAGGTCAAGTCACGAATGCTACTTATGGAGCTGCCATGTTAGGTCTTTTAAGTGAACGTAACCAAAGGCAAGTGTATTGGAATTTAGAGGATTTAGGCACCAAATATTGAACAAAAAACAAACGAACAACTATTTCTCATGCAGAATTTAACTGGACATCTATTGTTCATGTATATATAACTGTACAACTCGTAAATGACATGAATGCATTCACAGCTATTTGAATAGGAAGATAATTAATAGCACCTAAATTTCTTTTTTTTTTTAGAAACAAGTATCATGAGAAGTGCTCATTTATACTCTTTCACTTCTACATTACTCGATTTTACCGTGTTTCTAATTAATATCGTCTGTCAAAATACGTAATCACATTGACAGAAACAAAGAAATCTGTACAGTACCTCTATTATATCATGAATAGATGAAATATTGAACTTAAAAGTATTAGTCCAACTCGTTGGCTGAATGGTCAGCGTACTGGCCTTCGGTTCAGAGGGTCCCGGGTTCGATTCCCGGCCGGTTCAGGGATTTTAATCGTCTCTGATTAATTCTTCTAGCCCGGGGACTGGGTGTTTGTGTTTGTCCCAACACTTTCCTCTTCATATTCACACAACACACTACACTAATAACCACCACAGAAACACACAATAGTGATTACATCCCTTCATATAGGGTTGGCGTCAGGAAGGGCATCCGGCCGTAAAACAGGGCCAAATCCACATGTGCGACACAGTTCGCACCCGCGACCCCACAGGTGTGGGAAAAGCGGTAGAAAAAGAAGAAGATTGAACTTAAAAGTATTTAAAGACAGTTGTAGTAAATTTTCTTGAGCATTTCCTTTATTAAGAAAGTAGTAATGGGTACTGCAATTCCAAAAGGTTACTTCAGCATGTTGACAAAGACTGAATGCCTCTTGAGTCGAGTGCATTAAATTATGCTCGCTAACTGTTATCCTTTTTTTTTTTTTTTGCCAGTTGCTTTACAATCAATGAATATTCAAGATAAACTTAAATATCTAGGACATGTTTCGTCCCCTAAGGGACATCATCAGCTAATAACAAATTAACATTAATATATCAGTAACAAATATTAAAATTGGAAAGACACATTAAAATTTTTGACAATTTAAAATAAGATCTTCAAATTTTGTTAAAATTGTAAGTCATTAAGACAGGTAAAACAGTCAAATTGTCCATATTTCTCTTGTTGATGTTCTTGGAAAATACCAGTTTTGCTTATAAAATCTTAAAATATCATTTGTTGTAAAAAGCACACTTGATTTGTATTCCTTGGTGGAAGATTTGTTAAAACTTAATAAGCATGACCTCAAAATACTGAAAACCGTAAAGAAAGGCTATTTATTAAACATGTATGAGGAAATCTACATTTATCTGGACCAGAGAAACAATCCAACAAATAATATCAATGAGCTTTCTGAGAAGTATAACATTTTATATGAAGAACTATTAAAAGCGAAAGTTAGGAAGAAACGCCAGACTCTAACACGTCACACGCTCGGTGACACTCAGGTTATTCAACTTAGGACACACTCTCCTACTTCCCCTCCATACTCCCCGCTCAGCGTAGCAACTACCAGTACTTGTTTTAAAACAGATGCACACTTACCTCGGTAGAAGTGAGTCCTTCTCCGCACATCGGGGCCAATAATAAGGAATAAAGTTATATATCCATTACCACACAGAACTTTACCATCACGGCCCCGATCTGACTTTAAATTCTGAAGCACTTAAATTTTAGTATACCATCTAAGGAATGCTTATTAAGTTTTAACAAATCTTTCACCAAGGAATAAAAATCAAGTGTGCTTTTTACAACAAATGATATTTTAAGATTTTATATGCAAAACTGGTATTTTCCATGAACATCAACAAGAGAAATATGGACAATTTGACTGTTTTACCTGTCTTATGACTTACAATTTTAACAAAATTTGAAGATCTTATTTTAAATTGTCAAAAATTTTAATGTGTCTTTCCAATTTTAATATTTATTACTGATATATTAATGTTAATTTGTTATTAGCTGATGATGTCCCTTAGGGGACGAAACATGTCCTAGATATTAATAAATTATATATTGTATTGAATAGGCGGACCGCTCAATTATAATATTTAAGTTTATCTTGAATATTCATTGATTGATTATAGTCAATACGAGATTAGTATTACTTGAAATGAAGCTGTTAAAGCTGATCACTTGTAATGTAGTTGCTTTACATCGCACCGACACAGATAGGTCTTATGACAACAATGGGACAGGAAAGGGCTAGGAGTGGGAAGGAAGCGGCCTTGGTCTTAATTAAGGTACATCCTGGTGTGAAAATGGAAAACCACGGCAATACATTTTCAGGGCTGCCGACAGTGGGGTTCGAACAAACTATCTCCTGAATACTGGATACTGGCCGCACGCTGTTGTTATCCATTGATGTGGTAAAATCTTTGGGTTCTGAGGCAAAAATACTCTTCTCATATATAACAAGAGTGATGTTCTTAGCTACTCTAACTAGTTTATGGATAACCCATGCAGCTGAGTAATACAAATTGGTGGTGGTGAATATTGTTAAGAGGAAGTACTATTGGGCAACCATCCACTTTTAACACTAATCAGAGGGGAAATTTTGAAACGATCCGATACTTCGAAAAATTGTGGTATTGGCCAAAGAAAGACAAAGGAAACTATGTTTGTGAAAATGAAAGACTCCCAATGCTTCGACTGCTCTAATGCCGTCGGGGTCATAAAAGAACAAGAGTTGACCAAGGAAGGTCGGATATGATAGAAAAGGTGAGGAGCCTGGCACAAGTAAGTGGAAAGAATGCCAAGACAGCTAAGGGCCCCGTGTCCACAAACTCACGCTCTCAAGTTAAGAGTTTCTGGGGCCCTCTTTAGTCGCCTGTTACGACAGGAAGGGGATACCCTGGATGTATTCTACTATCCCAGTACATCACAGTACTAGGTTGGCTGGCACCGCGCACAAAACAGATGAGCAAACGACAGTCATTATTCTGCATAATGCTGTGCTAGTTATTCCACCTTGAGTTTGATCATACCTTCAAAATCAGGAGTAGCCTCTCGATTAAAGATAACCACTCTTATCATATTAGATACTTCATCTTGTCCCTAACTATAATGGATATCCTCATGCTAGCGGTTAACACCACTGGCGGGAGCTATTACTCTTATAATTTCTAAACTTCGTTATGTTGTGAGCAGCCTTGCGACTAATGGCAAACGCCAAATACCTACTATCCTTTAGGGTATACTCTACTCTTTATGCATACTTGTTTATTTTAATTGCTTATTGGTTTCGTCCATACAATGTAGTAGCCACTGTAATTGGGACAATAGTCCTGTAGTGTGCTAAATAAATAGTTTGTATTCTACTGTCCCCACAAAATGGTTCAAACCCGACATTTGTATTATGTTTATGTCAACATCATTTGAAAACCGGTAATAATAATTTGTAAGGCTACAGTCTTCAGTTGGCTTTTGGCAAAAAAAAATTCAAGGTAATACTCATCATCATCACCATCATCATCATCATCAGCAGCAGCAGCAGCATCAGCATCATCATCATCAGGATAAGAAGAAGAAAAAGAGGAAGAAGAAGGAGACTGAGCAAGTGGCTGTGCGGTTTTGGTCACTTAGCTATCAACTTGCATTCGAGAGATAGTGGGTTCGAACTCCACTGTTTGCAACCCTGAAGATGATTTTCTGTGGTTTCCCTATTGTTTACACCAGGAAAATGCTGGGGCTGTTCCTTAATTACGAGGCCACTGTCGCTTCCTTCCCACTCCTAGCCTTTTCCTATCCCATCGTCACCGTAAGGCCTATCTGTGTCAGTGCGACGTCAACCATATTGTAAAAAAAGAATATGAGGAATACTTAGGCATTATGTGAATATTGGGCTACACTTATCATTCGAATCACATGTATCACTGTTGTAGGAGTGGTATAACACTTGCGGTATATAACTGCGAACCTGTTTGTATAGGCTTTCATAATCTTTATCCCCCCTTTGGGTGGGGGATGGTAGAATAACACCCACGCTATCCCCTTGCCTGTCGTAAGAGGTGACTAAAAGAGGCCCCAGGGTCTTTCAACTTGGAAGCCCGGATTGGCGACTACGGGGCCCTTAACTCAGTCCTGGATTTTTTCTGTCAGTTAGCTTATTGCGCCAGGCTCCATACTTCATTTTTTCCTAAATGACCTCCCTTGTGTAAACTCGAAAAAAAAGAAAACATGAATAATATTATTATACAGTTCCTATTAAATTTGCTGCTTCTTAAAAAATCTAATTTGTTTGGAAACTTTTGTATAACGTTTTAAAGACTTGGGTGGATTAGAAACATTTTTGGGATTGAATTCCACTTGAGTGTTACCGTCCATCTACACTTTTCTGTTCAAATTGCGAATCATCAAAACGATATCAGAAGAAAATACATAATAGAACCCTCAAATACAAAAATTATTCATATAAACATGTGATTCTTCAGGAATAATTCCATTGTAATAACTTAATAACCTCGAACAAGACGGAATTATAAGTGGGTTGCCATTGATCACGCCTGTAAGTTTTTACTGTATCCACTGAGCTCACCATTGCTTATCACTGGAAAACGAAACACTGTAATTCCGCCAGTTGACTTATTCTGACAATTTGGTGTAGCACAGTATCCCATTTCCCTTAAAAATGCAAATATATTTCATATTATCACATCGGGCCCATCTACATCATAACAATGCTTAAGACCCAATATGGACGTAACTGCAAAGGATTGTGGTAGTGTGACCAGACCTTCCTATACTGACCTTGGGTTCCAATGGTTGTACAGCATACCTTAAGACCTTAGCTACTCAGGGTATGTCAAATCAAAGTTATACTCCATCTGTAGGCGTAGCCATGCATTAAACTGTCAGGTGATCCCTCAAAACAAAGTGAATAGTGGTGCGTCCTTGTGGCGTTGTGAGGTACATGGACTACTGTGGTCATCTGAGCACACTGTACGTAAACCAGCATATCCCATGAGACATCTTAATGAGGTTCAAGTTGCAAGGGCTGTCACTTTCACCCAGGAAGGATGGACTATTCGTTGTGTTGCTTGGATCTCAATGTCTCTCCATCAGTTATTCAATGCTTGTGGAATCACTACATTGGGACAGGCCAGTTCACAAGGAGGGTTGGACAAGGTTGTGGACGCATGACAACCCCACAGGATGACAGATATCTGACCATCTGTTTGTTGCGGCATGGAGTCCTTTAGCAACTGCCAGAGAACTGCAACAAGACCTCAGGAGTGTCACTGGAGTCACGGTGTTTGACCAGACAGTAAGGAACAGATTAAGATAAATGTCCTTATGAACCAGACGTCCTGTTCGAGTGCCCTGTTTAAAGCAGCAACATCGCCCATCGCACAGCTCGCCTTCTGTTTGCCCGTACCCATGTCAACTAGCATGGCAACTTCACCAATGGAACCCGTGTTGTTCACAGACGAGTTCAGATTTCCCCTCACGCAGCATGATTGATATCAATGTGTACGGAGACGCCATGGTGAGCAGTACATGCCAAATGTTGTCCAGGAAGGCGACTGATTCGGACAAGGTTCTGTAATGTGTGGGGTGGCATCAGTATTGATGGCCGTACAGATCTTGTCGTCGTCCGTGGTAATCTTACTGCTGCTGGGTACATGGAGCAGATACTGCTACAGCATGTGTTGGTTGCTGTATATGGTGTTGGCCCTGAATTCGTACTCATGCACGACAATGCCAGGGCTCATGTAGCGCGCATCACCAGAGCTGTCTTGTGAAAACTGGACATTCAAGAGATGGAATAGCCAGCAGTGAGTCCTGACCTTAATCTCATCGAGCATGTGTGGGATAGGCTTGACAGAAGTGTTCGTGGGCGTCCTGTTCCACCATAGACTCTCCAAGACCTCGAACAGGCTCTCATTGAAGAATGGTCCTGATACCGCAACGTGACCTCCATCGACTTATACGGAACATGCCACTTTGGTGCCAAGCTGTGATAAATGCTTGTGGAAGACATCCACCATACTGAAGCTCTCAAACTGTGATAAAAATCCATCCTGGAGGACTGTTATCACTTTGTTTTCACCTCTATTTGGACATTTCCATTTGTGTTCTGCAAATGAACGCGAATCTATCAATGTTTTGTATACTTTAACGGTGAAAAATGAAAAATGAAAATGAAATGTTTTCATTATCATACCTGGGTGTGAGGTATTGCTTTGTGGAGCATGGCATACATTCAAAAATATGTTCCCCTAATTTTTTTAACTGAGTATTTTTATGGCTTTTGGAGATACTCATTTGCCAGAATTTTGCTCCTTAGGTGTTATTCAATCTATCAGTCACCACAGATCTGCATCTAGGGCTGTCGTCCAGGTGGCAGATTCTATATCAGTTGTTCTTTTACGTTCCAGTAAATCTGCCAACATGTGGCTGACATATTTTGGCACCTTTACATACCACTCGACTGAGCCCAGAATGCCTTTATTCTACCATCTGAGCTACTCAGCCTAGTGTGTAGTGATCTCATCGTCCTTGTCAGATTGTGCCAACATAAACGATACTATATTGTCAGTGTTCTTAGTAGGCTTTCGAAGGGAACGCGCCAAGTATAACAACCAAATTTACCAGAAACTTCGCTCTGTGAAGGAGGGGGCTTAATGAGCAAACACATGTTTCGGCTTATCCGTAGACATTCGACCATTCCCAAGAAAATGACTACAGTAAATTAAAATTTTAATTTACTGTAATCCCACTTCAATACAGAACACAATGAAATTCATAACTATAAGAAAAAGAAAATGACTGTCTAAGTTTCTGTGCCTATTAGCGCGTAGGGAGTTCAACTGACACAGTGGCGCAGTGGCTTTCGCTGTGACCTGACAATTTTTGCACCCTGTGTTCAAGTCCCATTGAATTAGTTTTTTTTTTTTCCTTCATGTATTTACTTTTGATCATTGATGGTTACTACATAAATGATTTTGTTCAATGTATTTTAAAATATTGTTGTCCTTTTTTGTCTATTAATGTTCTGTCTGGTAAATGAAATGCAAAACCTCAATTGTTCTACACTCATTGCACAGTAAAGGGATATTAAGACTAGATGCGATGCTATAAAAATCCATGCATTGACTGTTAATTAATTGCAAGTGCCAGTTTTAGGAAAAATGATGCGTTATGCGTGGTTTGTCGCTAAATTATTGCCAACATGTAAAGTCTTGGTTTCTTTCCCAAGTGACATTCCCACCCAGAAATATAACTATGGCAAACCTGCCTTTGTGCAATGCATGTGGTGTGTGAAATTTGAATGTTTTGAATATTTCTACGATCGGTATCGTCCAAGGGAATGCACCATATCTCCCTGAAGTGCTAACATAAGGAAGGGGCTGCCGGCCGAGCTGGTAAAGGTGTGCTCGGTTCGCCCAGAAGGACGTGGGTTCGAATCCCCGTCAGGAAGTCGTAAAATTTAAGAAACAAGATTTCCAGTTCCGGAGGTGCATATGGCCCTGAGGTTCACTCTGCCTACACGAAAGATGAGTACCAGGTTAATTCCTGGGGACAAAGGCGGCCGGGCGTAGAGCTAACCATTCTACCCATCATGTGCCGAGGTTACGAATGGTGGAAGCCTTTACCTTCCACCCCTCCAAGGGCCTTCATGGTCTGTACGGAGATGACTTTGCTTTGCTTTGCTTTGCTTTGCTTTGCTAACATAAGAATGAACTTACAAAACATTGTAATATCTGAAAAATACTATATATATAATGAAGACATAATACTTATTGTGATACCCAGTAGTAATTTTACAGACAACGTAACAACCTTGTATCAACTAACTTGATAAAAAACATTCGCATAGTATTTGCCAATGGACATAAGTAGATAAATGAAACAAGAAAAAAATTTCAGTATATATATATCATCCGGATTTGAACACAGGGTGTAAAAATGTGAAGCCATAACAATAGCCACTGCTCCACCGCATTAGTTGAACATGTTATGCTCTATAAGGCACGTAAAGCATGTTGGAAACTTCAACAGTAATTTTCTTGGGAACGGTCGAATGTCTACAGATAAACCGAAACATGTATTTGCTTATTTTGGCCCCTCTTTTGCTGAGCAAAGTTTCTAGGAAATCGGGTTGTTACACTTTTGAATCTAATCTATAAAAATTGAAGGTATAGTCTACAGGTTTCTTTTTCTAAAAAAATTGAAAACAGTGGTCACAGTATGGCAGCAAATTTATCAGCTTTTTCTTGTATTGATTTTCTCATTCTATGAAATCAAATTATGGCTCTGTAGTAGGATTAACAATCAGTTAGGAAAGCATGACATACATGCAATTCTTGGCAGTTTGGTAAGGCAATCATGTGTGGGAGTTAAAGTTTTATTTGATAAGATGTTTTGTTTAATTATTACGTGTAGGTTAAAGCAAAAAATAAAAGTGAAACTGATATTTAGGAAATATGAACAGCAACAAAGGCAGATATTTGTTCTTGGATACCCTACCACTCAATAATTTCAATACACCTAATAATTTACATCTCATTCCCTGTAGATATGGTGTAATACCATGCTTATGCTTGAGTAAGCAAAGGAATAGTACAACACTTGTAAACATGTCAGGTTGTGTGTTTGTTTTCATCTAGAAGCAATATTACCCCAAAAGAATGTTGTGTACATAAACAATAGATACCTGAACCGATATGTTTATTTACCTAGTTGACGACTGAAGGCCCATTCGATGCATGTCTGTTGTTCCCTTTAGTGTTCTGATGTCTGCAGTGTAATTCAAGCATTGCTAAGATACATACTATTTGGTTCCTTCATTTCAGTTCCTTAATGACAATTGACAGTGTGCACATCGTTATTATGGCTCCAGAGTGGAGATATCTATAATTTAAAAAAAAGTGTTGCAATTGTAGCACTCACACAAGCAGGTTTATCAATTCGGCAAATTGTGAAACAATGCAGTGTGTCTATAGGGGGACAATACACCCTTCACTGACAGACGACAACAGGTAGCAATAAAGATAGACCACGACCAGGACAACCTCGTAAAACAACTAAGAGTGATGACAAATCCATCAGAATTACTAGTAAGAAAAGTAGGTTCAAAATAGTGCCACAAATTCGTGCAGAATTGGTAGAAATGAACAAGAAACAATTATATGTTGCAACAGTAAAAAAAGGAGACTGACTGAAGCTGGCTTGAAAGGATGTGTGGCAGCAAGGAACCCCATTCTGAAGCCCATAAATGAAAAGGAGAGACTCGAATGGGCTAGAAAACATTGTAATTGGACAGATGAAAAGTGGAAGAAAGTATTATTCATCGATGAATACAAGTTCAAGATTTTTGGAACCAGAAAGAGGATATTTGTTCGCCGATGTGAAGGGGAAAATGTAGCCCAGCAGTGCGTAAAGAAAAAAAAACAAACAAACAACAACAACAACAAAAAAAACCATAATTGAACCCCCACTATGTTTGGGGGTGTTTTTCAGGAGATAGATTTGGAGACATTGTGAAAATAGAAGGGTGGATGGATCAGAAGCACTACCACCACATATAATGACCCAAATCATCGGTCAGCTTTCTGTAAGAAGAACATTGCATCAAAGGAAAAATTTTTTTTTTTTTTTTGCTAGTTGCTTTACGTCGCACCAACACAGATAGGTCTTATGGCGACGATGGGATAGGAAAGGGCTAGGAGTGGGAAGGAATCGGCCATGGCCTTAATTAAGGTACAGCCCCAGCAATTGCCTGGTGTGAAAATGGGAAACCACGGAAAACCATTTTCAGGGCTGCCGACAGTGGGGTTCGAACCTACTATCTCCCGAATACTGCATACTGGCCGCACTTAAGCGACTGCAGCTATCGAGCTTGGTAAAGGAAAAACAGAAAGTACTGAAAGATATGGTCTGGTTGTCGCAAAGCCCAGATTGTAATTTCATTGAAATGGTCTGGGATGAAGTGGACAAACATATCAATCTAACCACATCGCACTACAGCCCTGAAGAGCCTTGGCCTACCAAGCGATCGCTGCTCAGCCCAAAGACCTGCAGATTACGAGGTGTCGTATGGTCAGCACTACAAAAATTCTTGGTCGTTATTCTTGGCTTTCCAGACCGGGGCTGATATCTCACCGTCAGATAGCTCCTCAATTCTAATCACGTAGTCTGAGTGGACCTCGAACTAGCCCTCAGATCCAGTTAAAAATCCCTGACCTGGCTGGGAATCGAACCTGGGACCTCCGAGTAAGAAGTAGGCATCCTACCCCTACACCACGGGGCCGGCGAGAAACATATCAGGGAAGTTCATATATCCAGCAAGAAACATCTATGGAACGTTGTTAAGGATGTGTGGAATCATATAGACTGATCGACCACATGCCTCAAGTTTGTGAGGCAGTCATTAAATCCAAGGGAGGATGCTTTGATGAAAGTAAAATATAATTACTGTATTCTGTTTGTATTATATATGTTTAAGTTTATATAAGTATATCTTTGGAGAAATAAATTTTGTTTTGTGTTCATATCTGAAATACCAGATAACCGTCATGATGTATTGAAATTAATGAGCGGTAGGGTATATTAATACTAGCATTGTTCATTTATCTGGCTTGTTTACACTTCTTACTATGCTGTTCAAAGTCATGCCATTATTACAATCATGTCAGAATCACCACTGTTGATGTTCATGTTTTCTAAATACAGTAGACCTAATGTGGACTAAGAGGGTGTCGAGTTTCTAGAATGTCAAGTTTTACAGAACAAGGGGGTGGATTATTCCCAACACATAATATTTTACTGCATATTACTCTAATGAAAGTTCTAGCAAAATACAGGACTCAGAAAAATAAAACAAACCCTAAAACAATTGTTAAAAATTAAAAAAGAAACTTGCATACATAACTAAAGAAATGACAAGTTCTTTGTAGTAAAGAATATATTGATACTTGAATGTCACTTGCACTCATTTCATCTTTATGCAGCTTCATCACATAGGTGACAGAGAAACAAAATGTCCAAAGCAAATGCACATTGCTCGTCCATCTAATGGAGCATTCCTTCAGCGGCCTGTAGTTCTTCACTGTGAGTTTCACTGTTTTACTTCTCTGATGTCTTTCATCTCTTTGTCACCCCCTGTGGGTGGGGGACACAGACAAAGAATACACCCACGGTATCCCCTGCCTGTTGTGTGAGTGACTAAAAGGGGCGACCAAGTGATGATTGAATTAAAACCATGAAACTACTTGTGATTAGTACCATCATGCGGGGAACACCATGGGTCGCCTTTACTTGCGAGTAGTACAACTATGTTTTTTAGGTACACAATAGGTTTGTGATTATAGCAGCAGAGAGCGGTTCACTGTGGGTTTCCTGTACCTGTGATTAGTACCACTATATGCAGAACATCACAGGCTTTCATTGCCCGTGATTTGTATCATTATGTGAGAAACACCAGGGGTCTGGGCGTTGCCTGTGATTGGTACCACTATATGAGTGACACCGTTGGTCTGCGTTGCCTGTGATTTGTACCCACTATGTGAGGAACACCACAGGATAGTATGAGTCCCTGTGATTAGTACACCTATGTGAGGAACACCGTGGTTTTGCATTGCCTATGAATGGCACCATTATGTGAGAAACACCATAGGTCTGCGTTATCTGTGCAACGTACAATACTTGTGAGTAGTACCATAATATTTGGAACAACATGAGTTTACACTACTTTTGATTAGTACTGCAACTTGAGAAATACCATGGTTCTACTTTACTAGCAATAAGTACCATTATGAGGGGCCGTTGACCTGGATTTTGAATCCCTTTCGACAACAAGCATCATCGATTCAGGATTGTGCTTTTGAAGCAGTCCCTTGGTCAGTAATATAGTTTCTGGGAAGGTGAGGCATTGCTGGTCAGATCCACTGATTGTTTTAAGTTCATATTCATCCATTCATTCTTCATCATCATGTTTTGTATCCTGGTCAGTGGATGAATTTTGAACTTTTAAATTGACATTGCATTTCGTCTCATTTCGCACCATTAGGGACCGATGACCTAGATGTTAGGCCTCTTTAAACAACAATCATCATCATCATCATCATCATCATCATCATCATCATCATCATCATCATCATCATCTCTTTGTCTTCTGATTCATCTTCATTCTCTTTCACTAGTGCAACTGTTTCACTATCTAAAAGTTCACAGTTTTCATCCTACCCCATCCCTCCAGCATCACCACTAGTTACATATTTGCAGCCTGGAATTTTCTTCAATAAGTCCACTTTTTCACAACTTTCTGTTTCTTCCCTGCTTTCTTAAAACTTGTTTCCTGAATGATCCAGAAACTTTCTCCAGAAACGAACAAGGCTTACTGCTCGATTTCATTCCAAGATTCATATATCCACCCCACTATGTCCAACACGTCTATTTTCTTTAGTTTATCAATCATGTCACACTTCCTCCATGGCTAAGACAAGAAAAGAAAGAAGTTTATGACTGTATCTCTTCTTCATTGTTTCCAAAATACCCT
Organism: Anabrus simplex; assembly: GCF_040414725.1. Lineage (NCBI taxonomy): Eukaryota > Metazoa > Arthropoda > Insecta > Orthoptera > Tettigoniidae > Anabrus > Anabrus simplex. Next base: position 853,036,008 of record NC_090265.1, read on the forward strand.
GGTCTATTGGTTGACACACCAAAGTCATATTAGAAGGGAGAAACATAGATCTTTTATCTTGATCAGCAAAAATCATTTAACAATTATAAAAGAATAAAAATTAATGTTCATCAAGTTAGTTGAGTTATAGGGAGTTGAGTTAGTGGGATTCTACTGTATCAATTTTACTTACAGAATTTATTTTTCACTTTAATCTACACCTAATACTTAAACATAATATTTTAAGAAATATAACTTTAACACCTACTTGCAATTAACTGTCTTATGAAACTGCCAAGAATTGGACATGCGCAGTCATTGACCTTGCTTTTCTCACTGCCTGCTATATCCTACTACACTTCCCTACTGAGATCATCAGTGGCGTTTTTTCAGGGTGTGTAAGTTGGGTGTCACTGCCCAAATAAAATTGAAAGAAAAGTAAGAAATGACTTTTATTTACTTTATTTAAATATAATGTTAGCCTACATATATTGCAGTTACTCTCAGTACAAATCAATCAGATCAATCATTATTGATCTGCATTTAGGGCAGTCGCCCAGGTGGCAGATTCTCTATCTGTTGTTTACCTAGCCTTTTCTTAAATGATTGCAAAGAAATTGGAAATTGATTGAACATCTCCCTTGATAAGTTATTCCAATCCCTAACTCCCCTTCCTATAAACAAATATTTGCCCCAATTTGTCCTCTTGAATTCCAACTGTCTCTTCATATTGTGATCTTTCTTACTTTTAAAGACACCACTCAAACTTATTCATCTACTAATGTCATTCCATGCCATCTCTCCTCTGACAGCTTGGAACATACCACTTACATTTAATCAATAACAGTAAATTTCCACCTTTTTGATACTTATATTTGCTTTAAGCAAATCAATTAATCATTTACAGCACAAAAATGTTTTTGTTCCTAGCAATTTTTTCACTATGATGTATGATTTTCTAGTTGTCCACAAATAAAAAGTTTTTGAAAAATAATTTTCCTTTGTCATTGTTCTATTTTTTACAAACATCTTCAGCTATATTACAATGCTTAGGTGAAATTACAAAGTATATTTATCTTCTTAAGAACATCTTAACGAGTGCCTTGTTTTGCTTAAAATCTATGTGAATTTAAAAAAATCTAAAATATTTTAAATCAATGTGGATGGTTGAATGGGGCAGTGAAATGGGAAGGAAAATGGATTTACTTATTTTAGCCTATTTTAAAACTATATCAATTCATGTGAACAGATGTTAAAAAATGTTTTTGTTCCCAGCAATTTTTTCACTATGATGTATGATTTTCTAGTTGTCTACAAATAAAAATTTTTTGAAAAATAATTTTTCTTTGTCACTGTTCTATTTTTTACAAGGATGTTCTCTTCATTTGCTTTTTCCAAGGTGAATGTTGTTTGTTTAAATTTTATAAAAGTGTCTCTTGAATCCAGTTAATGCAGGATCCCTGAAGCTGATTGCTGTCATACTATTATTAAAAGAGCTTCCTCAAAATATGAAATTAAATTAAATGGGGGATTGCTTTTAATAGCATGTGTTAAATCTGCAAAAGGAAACGTAGTGTTTAAAAGAGTGGTTTCATACCTTCCTACCCATTTCACTGCCCCATTCAACCATCCACATTGATTTTAATTATTTTAGTTTTTTAAATTCACATAGATTTTAAGCAAAACAAGGTACTCATTAAGATGTTCTTAAGAATATAAATATATTGTACTTTGTAATTTCACCTAAGCATTGTAATATAGCTGAAGATGTTCCAAATGGAATGAAACATGTACTGTAAATGCTTAATTGATTTGCTTAAAGCAAATATAAGTACCTATCAAGAAGGTGGAAATTTACTGTTATTGATTCAACGTATATAAGATTTGATACGGGAAATGAAGCTAATTTCTTGCAAACATACCACGCCATCTCTCCACTGACAGCTCGGAACATACCACTTAGTTGAGCAGCTCGACTCGTTTCTCCCAAGTCTTCCCAGCCCAAACTTTGCAACATTTTTGTAACACTACTCCTTTGTCGGAAATCATTCAGAACAATTCGGCTGCTTTTCTTCGGATTTTTTTTCCAGTTCTCGAATCAAGTAATCTTGGTGAGTGTCCCACACACTGGAACCATACTCTAATGGGGGTCTTACTAGAGACTTATATGCCCTCTCCTTTACATCCTTACTACAACCCCTAAATACCCTAATAACCATGTGCAGAGATCTGTACCCTTTATTACAATCCCATTTATGTGATTACCCCAATAAATATCTTTTCTTGTATTAACACCTAGGTACTTACAGTGATCCCCAAAAGGAACTTTCACCCCATCAATACAGTAATTAGAACATTATCGAGGTCATTTTGCACCGTCTTGTAACTTATTTATTACTCTATCCAGAATAACATCATCCACAAAAAGCCTTATCTCTGATTCCACTTCTTTACTCATATCATTTATATATGTAGAAAACATAAAGGTCCAATAATACTGCCTTGAGGAATTCCCCTCTTAATTATTACAGGGTCAGATAGAGCTTCACCTTCTCTAATTGTCTGAGCTCTATTTTCTAGAAATATAGCCACCCATTCAGTCACTCTTTTGTCCTTACTTTTTCCACAATTGGCTATTCCACTATTTAGACAGCAATATTCTTTTATTTCCTTGTTTAAATTGGTCATTTTCATCCTGTACGCCTTCCAAAAGACTGTGTTTATACTTTTCAGTAACTTATCAAGACACTGCAGATTCAGTGTTACCAAAAACCATTATAAGAAATGAAGGAAAGAGAAAATTAAGGGTTTGCTACATCTTGGAATCAGTATGATAGGAAAGAGCAACAAGGTATTGGTCACACAATTGAAGTGGTGGACAATAACAATGCCGGAGGTAACATTAAAAATCATGGTTTATTTAACAAATCAGTCTGTGAAGAGGACTTCAGACTTTCTAATGTTACATGTATGTGCGCACATTTCACTGAAGTAGCAATACTGATTGAAGCAGAAGGAGAAAAGGGGAAGGAGAAGAAGAAGAAGTAGTAGTCTATGTCCAGAACGTGCAGTCATAGCCAGGCATATCATTGGGGTCACCCAGTACAGCTGGAATGGGGATATCTCCGAACACTAAGCTGTCGTAATGCTCACTGAGAGTCTCTTTGAGCAAATTAGCATGACCCCAGTCACTTGTTTCACACATCACCGTCACCTGAAAAAGTATCTGTGTGAGAACAGGAACTACTAGCCATCCACCAGCAATTTTAAAGAAAATATCCCAGTAACTATAGCAAAATATTCAGAGGTCAACTCCATGACTGAAGAAATTATAAAAAATTTAAATATCCCAAGATGTTAAGTGCTTTCTGGAGTAGGGTCCTAGGGAGTGTCCAAAGAAAAGTGGCCAGAATTCATGCAAATTTACCCATACGAGGCCTGTTCAAAAGATAACCAAACATTGAGAATACCGTGCAAATGCGAAATCTTAACGGTTTTCACTACATGGTGCTGTATAGTGGTATCCTTCCTAAACTGGCAGTTTGTCATACATTTCTAAAACAATTACTTATCACTTGGCAGCTGTTGGCCTGAGAGTGTGTAAAGTATATGTGGTGATTGTCGAAATATCTGAATATTACAAGCAGCATATCAATATTTGCTTCTACTTCAAACTGGGGGAAACGTTCATGAAGATGAAAATGCAATCGTTGCCGCAGTATGGGAAAACTTCACCAGGACTGTAGAAAGCACAGCAGGCTAGGTCAAATGTGAAAGTGTTGTTGATAGTCTTTTTGGACATGTTAAAAATCATGTCTGTATTTTCTGGACTTGTATACTGTATGATGGTCCTGGACCATGGTCTCCAAACCCAGAAAGTACAGACATGATCTATAATGCCAGCCATGAAAGCTTCAACTGCTATATCAATGGTGTTGTTCACCATGAAGTCCCACCTGAGGGTCAAATGGTGAACTGTTGGTATAATCCAATTTGAGAGAAAACATCATGATAAAAAGACCAGACTTGTGGAGTTTCCACTATGGCAATGCTCCAGCTCACGCATCACTATTGATTAATGAAATTTTGTTGAGCATGAAGACAACTCTGCTTTCCCCTCAAACCTACTCACCTGACCTAGCTCAAGAAGATTATTTTTTCTATTCCCCATATTGAAAATCACTCTAAGAAGATAACAGTTTCAGTCGGTTGAAAAGATGAAACTGAAATCATAGGTGGAACTTTGTACAATCTCCCAAATTGCCAGCCATAAGTAGAATTGGCATTGGGAGAATTGTATTAATAGAGAAGGGGAGACAAAGCTAACTAGACCACAAGTAAGCCCTGTAAAGAATTGTTTTCGAAGTTTGGCTACTTTTTTAACAGATCTCGTATGTTAGGTTTGTGCCATATTGATTCATGCATTTGACATCCACGATATGTATGCTGCAAACACAATACAGGACGAGCATGACCAAGACTATGTATGATGCTGAGTATAAATTTGCACTGAACATGCACCAGCCTTAGACTGTTATTAATAACAGATAATATCACAATGCATTATAACAGGATAGATATTCTATTTCAGTCTTACTGTATGAACACTGCTGTGCAAAACTTAAGGACTAATATTATTATAAAACAACGCATTACATCACTGATAACTGTTACAATGGACCTAAAGGTTGTATGGGGCCTTGCCAGAGGAAGGACCACCAGCACATAAACTTGACCTTATGGTGTTCATGATCTGAGGGAATACATAGTTGTTCATTTCATCATGCACTGAAAACAGCTAAATGGCCCAACATGTGGATGACTTTACTCAAGGTAGAATGATTGGGAAGCTCAAGGAAAGGCAGAGTGGAAAAAGAGTTGATCAGGAGCTTTGGAGCTCCACATTGAATGAGGACCACTATATACTCCTAGTGGCCAAGAAGAACAGATGTCAGGCAGCAAGCAACATTGCTCAACAAGTGAAAAGGCGTAGAGTTCTCAGACTGTAGTGATTTTCTGTTACCAGAAAACTATGAAGAGGTGGACTGTTTGTCCAAGGACCATTACAATGTGACCAATAAATGTGCCATTTACAGTGGCACAAAGAACATAAGGACTTCACAGCAGAACAATGGCATAAAGTTCACCTTACTGATGACAGCAGATGTAGAGCTTTAACAGTAATTGTGGACACCAACTGAACTGGCCAGAGGTTAGAATGCGGTATAGCCCTGCAAATATTACTGAAAAGGGTAGTCCAGGTGTTCTAGTCAAGGGAGACATTACGTTGGACAGATATACAGAGCTTCAGATATTGGAATATGGTATGGTAACTGGTGAATGCTACCACAGTGAAATAATTTTCCTTCATATTTAGAGGTGTTGTTGACTGTGTTCATGGATAAAATTACTAATTCATACCATAGTGCAACTGTTGATGATCTATTGGAAAGCGACGATATTCAATGGATGGATTAGCCTGTGCAATCTCTTGGTTTAAATCCCATAAAGCATGTGTGGGACTTCATAGGAAAACAACTAGTAACACATGAATACCAATTGGAAAATATATAACAGCTAAAGATGCCAGTTAAAGAGGTTTGGACTAGTACCATGAGAACTCCTGAACAACCTTTTCTAAAGTATGGAGACATAATGCAATGCATGCATAGTTATTAGAGGTTAGTATCTCCAACTGATGACCATTACTTTTCTTTAAATTAGTGGCATAGATACAGCTGTATTATGTTAGTAACCATTTTTGAATAAAATATAATTCTAAAATTTTCTATTTATTATATTTTATTCATTATCCTTTTCAATTCTAAAATTTACAAAGTACATCTGGTATGATTTCCTTACAGATACATGCTTCTTATCAGATACTACAGGAGAAAACCTGTTTTGTCCTTAAGTTTTGCACTCCAACATATTAAACAATCACATAAAATACAGAGAGTTTCATAATTTTTGTAATGTACATGTAAACAAGAATGCAAAAAAAAAAAGTTTTTTGTGGAAAGGAAAGCATTCCAAAGTTTAAAAAAATGTATATTCTAGGGGCTACATTAACAATAAAATTGAGAACACAAACACACCAGTTTATAGATGCTATATGTATTTATTCCAAAACACTATTTTTTCAAATCAAATGTTAAAATTTGAATATGCAAAAAAATTATCTTTCCAGGAAAACTGTTAAAAATAATAATAAGAATAATAGCAACAAATGTTGATCTCTCATGTAGCCCCTATAATATGGCTTGAATTCAGCAGGAGATAGGATAGCATCATTGTGCATGTATAAAAGCATAATTTTTTATTTTCTTTTGAGGGGATGGAATGAATTCTAACAACCTTTGTTTTGAACGTCATCGAAATTCTTAATGGTAATAAATAATATGGCAGACAAGGACAAATAAAGGCAAGGAAAGTAAGTGAAGAAACTTCAGAAAAAAAAAAGAAATACTGGTGATAAAATCTAGGAGCACAGGATAAACATAGAAAGTGACAAGGATCTCACTGACTTTCTTCTACCAATGATTATCCAGTTACACAATTCATTTTCTAAATGAAGGATAAGGAATTCGTTGTTCAAGGTGGCTGTGGTATTTCTTTAATTAATCTTATTTATTTCATGTTCCATTCACTTAGGAATGAAAGATAATTCCACATTCTTTCCTGTCTCATCATTATTCCCTTTCCTGTGAACCCACCCCAGGGGCTTTTCTCTGCAGATATTACAAAATACCATTAGATTAAAAAAGATGACCTACAAATTACTGATAATTTTGCTCTAGATTTTTATTCTTTGTATCCCTTTTCCAATTCTTCTACCTTCAAACAAAGAGTTTACTATCTCTATTGCATTCCACTCAATCTCTCTTCCAGAAAATGTTTTGCCTCAAAATAAGCCTATTATTAATAAGTGGAGAAATAAATAATGTTTTGAATGCAATTCTCTTACCTCTACACTAAAGATGTCAGACTTGATCCAGGCTCGCTCATGCATAATATCCTTAATGGAAACTCCAAGTGATGCCAGCAGACGACACAGTTCAGCAATTCCTCCAGGACGATCGCTTACGGTGACCGTAAACTTCAGTAATCTACCATCAGCTGCTAGACCCCTCTCCAGACAACGGCCCAGAATTGTGGTGTCAATATTACCACCACAAACACAGAGGACAATCCTGAAAGACATAATATTAATTACAAAAACTGACGGGAAATAATAATTATAGTGGTCATATGAGGGTATGGAACTGGCTGAGAGGCACTACAAAACTATGATATTTTCTAACAAAATAGTGTCTGAATATGATAAGTATCTATCCCATTGATTGTATGAATTCCTACATATTCCTTATTAATCTTTAAGTACTATGTATTCATAGATGCATAAACATCCTATGTTCTCTTTTCAGACAAGTTAGCCTCATTCTGTTTGTTTTTTTGTTTTCATTCCCCTCCCTGAGGGGGAAGGGCGGGCCCCCTAGAGCGTAACGCGCTCGCTTGGGCCGGGAAAGGTGGAGAGAACAGTGAGATGTGTGGAATGAAGAAGGCGGGAAAGGCTGTGATGAGTTGTTAGAGGAGAAAGGGTGTAAATGTTGGCGGATGTGTGTGAAGAGTGAAGGTTTAATTGGGAGTGCTAGGATGGAGTTGAAGGGTTAGAAGGTGGAGGGTTGCTGTGATATTACATAATGAGTTGGTGAGGAGTCGGAGGAGTTCAAACTGCGGAGGAGGCTGATAGAAGAAATTAGTTGGGAGTAGGGGTGGACGGACGTATTGATTAGGTTGAAATGGAGGAGGAGCTGGCCGGGTGTGACATCGTGTATTGGTAGGATGGCGAGGAAAAGGTTGGGGTGGAGAGCGAGAGGGTTCTACCTTAAGGAGATGGCGATAGATGTAGGCACCATTGCTGATGAGTCGCTGTACATCTTCGTTGGTGGGCAGATGAGTCGGACCATATAGGTGGGACCAGAGGCGTTCATGATTCAGAAGGCTCGGTGAGCTGGAACACCTGCCTGTAGTTCGTGTAGTATGTCCTGGTCGAAGAGGTTAAGATCGACTCCGCGGATTACGCAGCTATACATGGCTTGAGAAGATGGTGGTGTCAATGGTGGTTGTGCGGAGCCAGCTGAAGTGGTGACAGGAGTGGCAGGTCTGTCGTCTGTGGCGAGAGAAGATGGCGGTGGCAGTGATGATATCTGCGGTGGTGCGGTTGCTCCGATGGCTGAAACTGCGTTGAGTGGCTGAAGACTAGGTTGAGTAGGGGTTTGAAGGTTAGGGAGAGTGGAAGTATTTGCTGGTGACGGGCAGTGAAAGTAACTGGGCGGGTCATGGTATGGAGGCAAGGGACATGCAGTCGTAAGGAGAGGCGAAGGATGGGCATACGTTAGAGTTGTGATGGGAGGGTAGGTGAAGTGGAAGATGGAAGTCGTCGTCGTCGTCGTAGTGGTGGTGGTGGTGGTCATAATGGATAGAGAGGTAGGTAAGTTGGGGAGGCTGACTTCCAAGTTTTGGTGTCAGCCATTTTGCTTTTTTGTAGCCGGCTGGGAGCTGAAGTATAGATATGGAGCCGCCCAGCCGGGCAAAAAATATAGGAGAATTGTCTGCGAAGTGCTGAGGTATCCGCGTCCTGTTCTGAAGCGGTGTGTGTCCTCGAGAAGCGATGTGTTGCGATCTGCCCCTCATTCTGCATTAAGGCCCTAAGTCAATTTAACACATTCTCTCTCCTCCCATTGGTTTCATAAAATATATTAGATTACATTTTATATGCATACACATGTACTCTCACCTCCGCCTGTGGGTGGGGGCAGTGGAATAACACCCACGGTACCCCTGCCTGTCATAAGAGGTGACTAAAAGGGTCTCCAGGGGCTCTGAACTTGGGAGCGTGGGTTGGCGACCATGGGGTCCTTAGCTGAGTCCTGGCATTGCTTATACTTACTAGTGCCAGGCTCCTCATTTTCATCTATCCTATCCGACCTCCCTTGGTCAACTCTTGTTCTTTTCCGACCCCGACGGTATTAGAGCACTCAAGGCCTAGCGAGTCTTTCATGTTTATTCCCTTCATGGCTCTTGACTTTCTTTGGCCGATACCTTCATTTTTCAAAGTGTCGGATCCCTTCCATTTTTTTCTCTCTCTGATTAGTGTTATATAGAGGATGGTTGCCTGGTTGTACTTCCTATTAAAACAATAATCACCACCACCACCACTGTACCCTCACCATAGAGATTGTAAATATAAAATAAAGAGACATCAAGTAAGACTTATTTCAAATGACAGCACCTCACACACCTGGAATGTGGAACTAAAAAAAGTACATGCACGGCTGACTGAATCCCTTGTTGCGCTCCTTGTACCGACCTTGACAATTACTTGTGAAGCCCAGCATAAATCTGTAATTGATAAGTTTCTCCATAATGCCGCTGGAGCACTGGCCACCTATGGCACTGACAGGAAACTGTGTACCATAAATTATTTTATTTCCAGTTTCATTTGTATTGTTTTCCTGTCATATGTGTTGGTAATAATGGATTCATAATGAAATTTTTGTTCGTTTGTTTCTTGGTTTCTTTGTTTGTTTTTGAGAGTTGAATATTATGCACTAATTTTTTTCTTATTGTGTAGTGATTTGTTTCTTTAATTCTGTTCATAAATCTTGGAATATGTGATAATGTAGTGCGCTTTTTTTGTACTTCAAACAGAAATTTCCTACAAACAAGAAAAAAATATAATGAGTGGCTCATAGCAATTTATTGCCGTAACTTCGTCCTAAACAAGAATTCTCCTGTATGCACTAATTTTTTTATATTATGCAATATATTGATTTGTTTTTCTTTAACTGTTTTTTGCAAATATTCAAACATGTCGTATTGCTGTGTGCCTTTTTGTAATTCAAAGAGGAAGAGGAAAAAAGGGACACTATCATTTCACGAATTCCCTGTAGACCAGGACAAAACTAAGAAGTGGCTCAAAGCAATTTCTCGCGATAACTTTGTCCCTCGCACTAATTCTGGTTCTTCTGTTGTCTGTAGCCTTCATTTCAAAGAACATGAATATTCATTAGTAGGCAAAAGTAGGAGAGTGCTAGACAGGTTCATCAGTGCCTAGTTATAAGGTGACTAGTACCAAGAGTCCCTGAAGAAAAATTAATAAAGCAATACTACCAGAGAGATAAGTAGGTGTGGTATTTACATGTGCTCTGAATTTCTTCTTTTCTGTGTTCATTGGATTCTGAAATAATTGCATGGTAAAATTTGTAATCTTTTAGGAAATCACTTCAAAGTTTCTGCATTTTTCAGAAATTGTTTAATGCAGTAATTGCCTTCCACTACAATTAATTTATAAAAACATAATCTGTTGAGTCCCACTTGTACAAACACAAACTTATTTTTATTGATTCACCAGTTTACAAGTATTCATTCACTTGAAATTGCACTGAAACTAAAGATTGTTTTCACTGGTGACCATGAAAATTAACTATGTACATTATTTACAAAATGATGCTTATTAGTGGGAATGACTGTTGTCAGTTCCTGAATGTGCCTTAAATCGCAATAATATTCTCATTGCCAGAGCACAAATATTAAGGGAAGCCCTATCTTAAAGCACATGAAATCAAGAGTAAGGAATTAAGTCCTTCTGTACAATGTATAATGGGACATAGAATATGTCACGAGTATGCTGAAAGCAAAGACGAAGACTTCAGTGAGTGGGAGAAAGGGAATGGCTCTTTCCAAGGTTACGCTTGTGCGTGCAGAGGTAAAACCTCACAACCTATGTCAGTCCACCTGTCCAGACCACATTTTCAAATAGGGGATAGCCTACCCTACGTGGCTGGAATACGGTGTAGACAGGTCGGCATTCGGCAATGTGTCACAGCTCATCCTCCATGCCAATTTATACTGATGTCATTATCCAGCGCTGCACTCTTCTGTATTGAATGTAGATGTAGGCAGTGGTGCAGTTCGATAAGGGCACCACACTGATATTGTTGAGATTTACTTACAAATTAATTTTCAAATATTGGTTTCACTGTAGAACAACTATTACAAAGTGAAGATATGCCTGAAGCAGAAATCACATTACAAGCACAAGGACAATTGAAACACGTAAGTTTATATTATAGCTCCCTACTACAACCCTTAAATTAGTACTTTCAACTTAGTTTTCTGTTTCTATTTTCAGGTATTTATATTCCTAAACTTTCTTTTATTGAATAATAATCATAATGCTACTGGAGCACTGGCCACCTATGGCACTGACAGGAAACAGTGTACTGCAAATTATTGTATTTCCAGTTTCATTTGTATTGTTTTGCTGTTGTATGTGTTGGTAGGTAATGGGTTTGTAATGAGATGTTTGTTTGTTTGTTTGTTTGTTTGTTTGTTATTGACAGTTGATATCGTCACATGACAGCAACACAACACATTTTTATCCAAGATACCCTGAACTTCAACATTTAAACACAGTCAAGTAGGAACTATTACTGTTATGACAGTAAGGCCAATGTATTAAGCTAAGTGTTACCTGTGTAATGAACAGTTTACCAAGTATTTACTCATAATACTTTCCTCTCAGTGAACTTTTATGTAAAATTCTAGTGCAAAGTATGAATGAAATGTAATCTGAAACTACCGGTATATATTGAAATTAAAATTTAGTCATGTTTAAGTGAAAATATTTCTATTAACAATACACTGAATATTTGAATAGAAAAAAAAAAAGAAGTAATTTTTTGACCAAACCCCCTTCCTGACAGCAGCACTTGAAGACGCTTAATCTCATCAGAAGACAATATCCTTGTGGTAAATTCTACTATGTATCTAAATGCTATGGATAATAAAATTGACTACGTACTGTTATTCCTTACAAGTAAATGAACATCATCTGGAAAAAGAGTTAGCTGGAAAATTTATAATGTCCAATAGCGAACCATTTATATTGGTATTATAAATTTACTCATTCGGAACAAATATTTCAGGTTCCCTATGGGAATCAACATCCATACCATCTGATGGTCAGGCAGGCATCAGTTTTTGGTAATGAGGCAAATTCTCTCATAGTGCATTGGCACTGCCAGTGGCTCCAAGTAGCCTACGCAGTGGCCTCCACGGGGGATCCTTCATTGACACTGCACTCCTGGTGGTGTATACACGAATCACAGAGTACGTGTCAAGTCTGACGAGCCCGCACACCGTAATCCAGCACAACATCTTATCGACGCTTAAAAAAGTGCATTGAACAGGTGGACTGAGTGGTTTCGTGGGGTTTCACCCCCTGGACTTGCATATTCCTCTTCTAGAGCAGTACAGCTATTCATTCTTCTGATCCAGGCTAAAAGCCTTCTCAGCCACTTACTCTTCTTTCTCCTGGAATCAAGTCATCAGGAAGACCAGCGTTCGTTCCTCTAGGATAAGATGTATCCGTTCCAGCAGTACACACCTGTCACCACTGCTACAGTCACTACAACCACCTCTACAATCATCACCGCCACTCAGCAAAGCCAATCAGCTGCTGAAGCCGCAGCAGTAGCCCATCACACAGCACTGATGTCAACATTTATGAATCGTCCGAATTACCCTTGTCACCTGTTTGTACAACCTGCTCCACAGTACGACCACAACATTCAGTACAAGCGTACAGCCCCTCGTGCCGCACGTGGAAATGAGCCTCCTCCTCGCTGCGTTGCAATGGAAAATCCACCTCCCAGCATCTCTGCTCCCTCTCAATCAGACCTCGAAATGGTCAAAAAATCAGTCTCTCCCAACATTATTCCCAATGACAATGAAAAAAAAATGAAATGGCGTATGGCTTTTAGTGCCGGGATATCCCAGGACGGGTTCGGCTCGCCAGGTGCAGGTCTTTCTATTTGACACCCGTAGGTGACCTGCGCGTCGTGATGAGGATGAAATGATGATGAAGACAACACATACACCCAGCCCCCGTGCCATTGGAATTAACCAATTAAGGTTAAAATCCCCGACCCGGCCGGGAATCGAACCCGGGACCCTCTGAACCGAAGGCCAGTACGCTGACCGTTCAGCCAACGAGTCGGACCCCAATGACAATTCCCTCCCTCTCCTGCCAACCAAATGTCCTATCATTTCAACTCGTACGCTCCAACCCCGTCCCCAAGGGATCCATTCATTACTACTCTCCAATCCCGCACCAGAATGCCGCTTAGCCCAGAAAATCCTTTCTACTCTCCTTCACTTCAGTATACAGAAAGACGACATTGCTGACATTCGCCCAATGGGACACGGAATCATCATCAAAGTGAACAGCGAAGAAGCTGCAACTAAGATATGCAACACCATCAGCCCCGCACAATTTGGCTCATCTGTACCATTTCAGCAAGTCCCCCAGCCTGTCACTACTTCACCATTACCTCGCAAATACCGCTTCAGCTGCGTGATCAAGAGAGTTGACCCAGCCATCACGGAAGATGCCATAGTCAAAGAACTTCAAGATGACAGCATTTTTGTATGGAAAGCCATCTGAATTAAAAACACCACCGGACCAACCTACATGATTCACCTCCTTTTACAATCCACCAATGATCTAGACAGACTGCTGGAACATGGTGTCTACATTTTTCGTCAACATCATTGGGTAGAACCCTCATGCACTCCTCCTCCTCTAGCTATAAGATGCGGGCAATGCTTACAGTATAATGATCACTGGACAGCTCAATGCCGCACCGATAGACCCATCTGTGGTCACTGTAATCAGACCTACCATACACCTACTTGCCCCAACAAACGAGAACTTCTGCAATGCCTCACCTGTGGACTTGCTCACACAACTTATTCAAGACAGTGCAAAGCTCGCCCAGCTCCACCTGCAAACCGTACCATCGAACGATGTCCTTCATTTCAACACATCCACCGAACGTGACCATCTTCTCGCCACTGGTGCACAAATCTGCCAACGCTTCCATCGCATGGAAGACACTCCCAGCAATATTTTCGAGCAACTCCCGGACTATTCCCCTGATCCACCTCCTTACATACCCCCGCCACAACCCTTGTACTTTCCTTACACCACTACTATCACCCTCACAACCTCCCCAGTTCACACCTCCCTCACAACTTCACTCACGACTACGGTAACAACCCATCCTATCCCTATCATGACCACTACTATCAACACGCCTCCCACCCCTACCTCATCAAGTCAACAACCAGCGCCTGCAACTGACCCTACCACCGACATAATGCCGCCACCATCGACCAATTGCACCTACGTCATCCGAGGAGTGGACCTGCTCTTATCCAACGACGCCATACTTCAAGATCTCTGCCAGACAGGAACACCAGTTTACAGAGCAACTCGGATTTTCAACGCTACAGGACCTATCCACCTCGTTCCCCTTCATCTACCAACTCCGGACATCGCCCAACATTTCATCAACAACGGAATCCATCTTCAAAGCTGCCATCATTACACTGAACCATCTTGCTCTCCTCACCAACCTGCTAACCGATCTCATACACACCATCGCCATCCCCGGCCGGTTCCTCCTTCCCTTCCAGTGAGTCCACAAATCCGCTTTTACCATCCTCCACCTGGTTTTTCTCCTCCAATACAACCCCCAACCAACCCCCTCCACACTTTACTCACTTCTCTGCATAACTTCTCCTGTATCTTTCACATCTTAGCCCTTTCCCTTACCTCTAGCACTAAACCCACCTTCGTCCCACAGCCGTTATATATACTTCTAAATCTGTGTAATATCTTTTGTACTACTTTGTAACCATCTATGCTAATAAACTCACTCAACGAACTTCAGTACTTAGGCATAGGCGCAATTCCTCTCCCATCTCCTATATATTCACATTCTTTACCAACCTCCTTCTTCCGTCACATCTCCCCAACCCGTCCGCATCTCTTGGCCAGAGAGAGGGCGTTACCCTCTAGGTGGCACGCCCCACCCCTTCAGGGTGGGGAATGAAATTTAAAACAAACAAACCAACCTTCATGGTGACAGTACACGAACGCCATAACACACCGTCTGTCTCTACAGTGGGATTATTTTGTGATCACCATTATTTTTCTCAGCCGGGTGGCCTCCACCTCTATCTGCTACTCAGCTGACCTCAATTGGCATATCAGTTGATGCCTTGTTGGCTGTCGACTTCCCCATAACCATAGCCTTTTGCATAATTCCCGGCGTGGATCCTGCCATCCCTGAAGATGACATCTTTGACGACCTTTGCGCTGCTGACTTTCCGGTCCACAATGTCTATCGTCTGACGGATGGCCTCGCCTCTACACCCTCTTCAAAGATTTTTGTACATCTCAGCGACGAGGCCACCTTTCAACGTCTTTACACTTCAGGCGCAACGATTCACTGTCACACCTACGCAGTGGTGCCAACTCCTCCATACCAGCTTTCTGCCGACCCAACCCTTGTCCCAATTGTCCATGAGCTTCCATCCCGAACGACACCTCTGCCCTCAACACTCACCATCCCAACAACTACTACCATTACCGCCACCACACCGTCCAGCCTTCTCCCTTCTTCACTTCCTGTCAACACTGTTACCACTTGTCATTCTTCCCGTTCTGTCATCCTTCCTCCCAATATCTATCCCCCCTTCCATTCAGCAAGTACCTGCCTCGTCTGTCACAGTTTCGCCATCGCCATCTCCGCCAGCTACCATCGCTCAGCAGTCGTCAGCAACCCAGCCGCCTTCACCGTCTCCTTCTACAGTGTACAGCTGTGTGCTCCGTGGAATCCCTCCAGACTTCTCTGAATGGGACGTCCTCAAAGAACTCCGTGTAGCGGGCGTTCCTGTCCGAGTTGCCATTCGGATCTGAAACGCCTCCGGATCAACTTTCATGGTACGGCTCCAGCTGACTACCTCTGAAGCAGTTCAACAGCCAGTGCCCGTGTCCACGGCCATTCCTATCGCGTGGAA
The DNA here is from genome assembly GCF_040414725.1 of Anabrus simplex. Classification (NCBI taxonomy): domain Eukaryota; kingdom Metazoa; phylum Arthropoda; class Insecta; order Orthoptera; family Tettigoniidae; genus Anabrus; species Anabrus simplex. The sequence goes on from NC_090265.1 coordinate 853,051,923, forward strand.
CCCTCTCGTTCCCCGCCTTCACCTAGTCGCCAACCCTCAGATCGCCCATCGCATCGCCCCCGGCCAGCTCCTCCTCCCATTTTTCCACCTCTACCAGTGTACCCACAGCCTCCTCCAACTGGCTTCATACCTCCTCCCCTTCCAACTTTTGACCTCCTTCGTCTTCTTATCACTTCTCTTAACCATATAACCGCTTCCCTTCACCTCCTTACCTTCCACCTCTACCCCGGCACTCCCTTCTAAACGGCACTTCCTCCCTTACATTTCACTTCTTCCCTCACAACTTCTCTTCCTTTTACCACTTCCTCGCCCAACAACTCCTACTTCGACCCTTTGTGTAAACCCCTATTCACTCCATCTATGTATTACATCTCTGTATCTTCTCTATATTTCCAATAAAGGTTATTATCTGCAAATTAAGAAAAACCCTACCATCTTCTCTATTTTTCACATCCTCCTACCCACCTCCCTCATCCATCAAACCACCCATTCCGCCCGCATCTCTTGGCCAGAGAGAGGGCGTTACCCTCTAGGTGGCCCACCCTACCCCTTCAGGGTGGGGAATGAAAACATTTATAGATTAGATTAGCCTCCACGGTATGCACTAGCTATGCGTCTTGTTAGGTGTGCCATTTACCAACTGATGAGCCCAACTTAGCACACTGGGGCGAAACGCTGGCAACCAGGAATGAGTCAGCTGGAAAATTTATGTCCAATAACAGACCATTTATATTGGTACTACTCCACCTCTCCGCAGTTTCATTTCACAACATTATTTTGGCAAATATCAACAAAGGTAGCCTTTATGATTAATCATTTAAACTGTATTAAACTATGTAACATTCTCCATACATGGAAATTAAGATAAATCGGCAATCAAAGTCAATACGTTTTCCACACAGGAGTATGAATTTCCACCGCACAACCTTAGGCCGCCAGCACCCTGTATCAAGCTATGAAACTACTCCAATTATAGTGCGAAGACCCGATTGTCAAGGCCAGTAAGGAGCTAGCTAGAGCAACACATCAAGTTGGCCTTGGTACACTCATAGTGATGTTCTGTTTCGTCAATAGCATAACTGCATGGTAGCATTTATGACAAACTGTGCTGTCAATAGCATTATGAAGGTTAAAACAAAAGCAGCACAACCACCTTTCATCAGAAAATTGACTGAAGTCATTTCCCAATTCAGGTAAATGAATAAGAGAAATGTTCCTCCTGACCTATTCGCCAATAAAAATGTCCACATTATCATAACTGTCTTCCTAAAACATACCGTAAATCAGGCATGTGCAGGCTTGGCTCACTAGAACAACCCATGAGCAGCCACCACCAGTACACTAAGGATGACCTTGGACTGGCAATAACAACCAGTATGTTCATGGAAGGTTTCCTCTTCAAACATTGTTTTTCATTCTGCTACCATAAATAATAATAGTTATCTGAAATAATAATACTATGTTTAATCGTATACAAGAAAATGTATTACTTGCTTTTTAATTTTATATAAGGGGCAACCGTACACACAGATTAGAAGTAGTTAAAACAAGATAATATACTCAAAATGAACAAAAAACTTGGCAAAAGAGAAATTATATACCGTCGCACCTGCAAAAACTGTTATGTGAAATATTTCAGCTTAGAACTTTGGCCAGGAAGATTCTGTCATCTTATGTTAAATATTGTGTGAATAATTTCAAAGAATACTCGTTCTTAATGATATACTTGCTGCGGGTCAGTATTTCTCCAAAAACAATATCACATAGCAGTTTTTGCAGGTGCAATGACAATGATATACATGAATTACATTTTGTAATGTGTTTTTTTTTTTCCTCAGTGAAAGTTCCTCTTAGGGGTGCAATAGCTATTATGACACCATCTTCAATAATATGAAAGAAACTATATTTCTATTTTCAGTCAATAGAGGAACATTATTTTAATGATTACATTTTATTTTGAATAAGTTTTTCAGTGTTTGATGGTATATTTTGATCTGAATATATTCCTAGAACATGTTTAAGGTTCAGGTCTGATAGTCTACTTATGTTGCTGGACTTAGATATTTTCATCCTGAGAAGAAATGTTCACATAAGCATTGATGCAAGTGTGTAATGGACTAGTATAACATGGAAACAATTCTCTAAACCCATGGGTAAATAGTGAAAATATCGAGCTTAATTGTTAGGTGTTGTTATTATTATTATTATTATTATTATTATTATTATTATTATTATTATTATTATTATTATTATTATGACTTGTGAGGTTTGGCTATATATGCTGATATTTCGATTTATGAAGTTGTTTACGTCTATTATTATTATCATTATTATTTTTATTTTTTTTGCTAGGGGCTTTACGTCGCACCGACACAGATAGGTCTTATGGCGACGATGGGATAGGAAAGGCCTAAGAGTTGGAAGGAAGCAGCCGTGGCCTTAATTAAGGTACAGCCCCAGCATTTGCCTGGTGTGAAAATGGGAAACCACGGAAAACCATTTTAAGGGCTGCCGATAGTGGGATTCGAACCTACTATCTCCCGGATGCAAGCTCACAGCCGCGCGCCTCTACATGCACGGCCAACTCCCCCGGTATCATTATTATTATTATTATTATTATTATTATTATTTACATAGTTATATATGACAGGTTGTCAGTACGGACTTTATTTGGTATAAATCGTGGTTGTATCATTTATTATTTGTGTGCTGTATGATCTGTCTTGTGTAACAGAACATGTGAGGTTAAGTCATGATACTTCTGCTGTATGTTTATTAATACAACTTTATTTAGTGTAAGAACACGTAATTAATAGTATATAATTTATTATTACCTGTAAATATGATGTATAAATCCAATGTAATGTTGTGCAACACAGGGTAGGAGTCTAGAACAACGCACCTTGTCCTGATGTCACTCAAGTTTTACAGAATGTTCCATTCATTTGTATATAGGTTATTGGAGACTCAAGAAGATACGAGAAAGCATGTTGTGTCATACTTTACTGGAAGCCTGACCAGGCAAGGTATATACAAGGACAGTCTTGGGTTGTTGAGTCGAGTTGTTACTGAGAGTTGTTAGTAACACCCTAACATGTGAACTCATGTTGTGGTTTTGCCGTTGAAGTAGTTATGTTGTATTGTTACCACATGTGATATTGTCAAGTGTTGTGTAGTCGGTTGACATGCTAATGTGGCAGTCGATTGAGTTCAAGATGGTGAATCATTTGATGTGCAACTATTAACCTGTATATAATTTTTAAATAAAACAGTGTACGGTACACAGTTGACAGCATCCTGTGTCTGCGTCTTTGGAATACGATAGCATGTCGATCCAGCCCTTGCGCTTGCATAAATAAGTATAAGGTTTCTCATTCATTTTGAAACAACAAGAAGTCGAGAGCCTCTGCTTCGAACCTTTGGCAGTAAACTCCATTATGTTAACTGAAAAAAACTGCTAATGCAACCTACAATCAAACATTCTACTAGAGCACAGTGATCTGTGCAGTCAGCCAATGCAATGTGCTCACTGCCAGTTTCCCAGCAAATGCACATCGCAGCTGGACATGGTGGTTGTGGATGGAATCTAAATTCTGACCTCCCTAAACTTGTGTGTGTCACACTTCTTCCTTCTGACTACTCTTAGTCTTCTCTTGCTCTATCATAAGCCTGAGGTTACCAATAGATAAGTTTTCATTCACTTTCCATGATATTTTCCTTTCTATTACAGGGATTCATTTTCACTAGCAGAACATAAGTATATGATATTGAGACCTTCAAACCAAATTATCAATTGATCTGCTATGATGTCCTCAAGAACTACAGGTAAGATTCCTGATTTCTACCTATCTACAAATCAACAGGCTCAGATTTAAATTCCTTCTTCAGTCAAACAATTCTTTCCATAACAATATATTAACCAAGAATGATGACAACTTCACTTCTCTTTGACAGTAAATCAATTGCATGATTTGAGTGCTTTCAACCTTTGTTGATCGGCTGTCCTCACCAGCTAATAAAATCATTATTCTGCCCATTAAAACAACAGTCACTACTACACCATCAAACTTCATTTATTTTAATCTGTACTATAAAGTATTTTATTTCTTCAGGGAAATTCAGTGAGACTTATTTACCAACTGATGAGCCCAACTTAGCACACTGTGGCGGAATGCTGCCAACCAAGAGAGTTAGCTGGAAAATTGATAATGTACAATAATGGACCAACTATATTGGTATTTTTCCCAGTTCTCAAATCAAGTGATCCTGGCAAGGGTCCCATACACTGAAACTATACTCTAGTTGGGGCCTTAATTAAGGTATACCCCCAGCATTTGGAAAATGGGAAACAACAGAAAACCATCTTCAGGGCTGCCGACATTGGGATCTGAACCCACCATTTTCTGAATGCAAGCTCACAGCTACCCGACCCTAACCATATGGCCAACTAGCTGGCCTCGGCTTGTGTACTGTGACTTTTTTACTACGTGACTGTCTCAAGGATGAACAGTGTATTCAGAGCAGTTATGATCAGCCGTTTCATTCAGGTCAGCTTGTAAGATACGTCTGGCCACTGATCACTGTGCAAGGTGGCCGCTTTAAGGAGAGGATATTAACACAGGGTTTATGGAAAAGTAAATCGGTTCCAGAGAAAAACGGCTTTTTTTTGAGGTGACAGCTAAATGAAGATGACTGTTAGGCAAGTTTCACTGTATTTTCAAATACGTGAAATATACCAAGTAAACAGGACTTACTTTTTTCCTTTCATTTCTTCTAACTGTCCAGCCAGAATGGCAGCTAATCCAACAGCTCCTGCTCCTTCCACTACAGACTTCTCCATCTCTGCCATTCGAAGGATTGCAAGGGCTATCCACTCTTCTTTTACTACTATCTGAAATGGGATCCCCAAAAATCATGTCAAATACATTTTTGAAGAAACAGACAGCTTTTAATAATGAAAATATGAAACTGGAGTGAGAAACAAAGAAAAACTGAAAGAATTATGTGAAAGAATTTATTCAGACATACGAATGGATAAAGAATCCTGCTTGAAAGGAGAAATATGTACTGGTACCAGAACTTATGGTGTGATAGCCAAGTGGTGTCAGTTACATTCCCAGCCAATTAGGAAGACCAGATATCGCCTTTTATCTGGGCATGTCCTCCTTTTTAGACCATTGTCTGGCTTATTTTGGGGTAATCTGTTTTACTACTTTGTTTTAACTAGTATTCTTCATTATGCAGTGGCATCATCAATATCGCATCAATATATAGAAATGTGATTATGAATATAGAGTACATGCGATTGTTCTATGCATGCCTTGTATTGTGATCAATATCTGGAGCAGTTTCCAACCACAGGTTGGGTCTGCTTGGAACAGAAGCCTGTCCATCATTTTCTATCTATCCACCACTTCTCTTCTCTCACTGTCATCCAGTTTCTTACTCTTGCCTTGATGCTCTTCTTTACACCTTTTAGTCATCTGTCCCTCGGTCTTCCTCTAGGTCTCCTTCCGTGCAACTCCATTTCTAACATCTTTCTTGGTATCCTCTCTTCTCCAATTCTCTTACATGTCCCTACCACAGCAGCATTGATTTTTCTATCTTTTCCTGTAGGGGTACCTCATTTACCATTTCCCATACTCTCATTTCTTAGTCTATCCATTCTTGTTAAACCTACTGGACACCTTTGAAATTTCATTTCTGCTGCTTGTATTCTACTTTTATCCCTCTCCTTCATTACCCAAGTTTCTGATCCATATGTCAAAATTGGCATAAAATAAGTCTTGTAGCTAATTCCTTTAAATCTCCTGTGGTACAACCCTGTTCCATATCAGTCCTCCCACACTCTTAAAGAATCCATTTGCACACCTTCCACTTTCATTGATTTCTTTCCTATTTCTTCCATGTACTTCAGTTACACTTCCCAGGTATTTAAAGCTTTCAGCTCTTTTTCACTGCTCCCTTCCTAATGTCATTCCATTATATGCTCAGTTCTTGTTTCTTGTCATTACCAGCACTTCACTCTTTTGTGCTGAGAACTTTATTCCATAAGACAACACAATTTCCTCTCATACATTTAGCTGTTCTTGCACTTCACTCTTCTTGTGATAATAGACACTATTTATCACTCTATGTACTGCATGCTTCTCTCTCAGTAATACCCCATCAGAACACTCCTGTGTTAATGTGTGACAACTTGACAAGTGACAGGAGATACCGGTAACCAGGATTTTGAAGGAAGCCTGTTTTAAATGGATTGCAGTGAAAAGTTATATTGATTATTGTGATGTTGAAAAATGTATTCTGTATTTGCAAGCTAAGTCTAAATCCTTTCAAACTGATGATGTGAAATCTTTTGATCAGTTTTGCAATTTCAAACAACTCCTGAATGAGTGCATTAATGACCCTGAATTTAACAAGTTATCTTATAGTCATAAGTGGGCAAAGTATTTCAATTCACGTAAATCAGTTGACTGTAGTTCAGAATTATTAAAACTTGCAGAATATATATTTTCTGTACCAGGGCACAATGAAAACTGACTGATAATAAGAACCATTTCCAAGTAGAATTTGTGAAAAGCCTCTTAATGGTTCACTATAATCTACAGGGATTTGCATGTGTATCTTTTTATATGTTAGACAAGCCAAAACTCCTGAAGGCACTGACCACAATTTGTGATCTAAAGGTGATCTAAAGGTAGACCTTGGACAGCCCAGACCTGTGTGGTCAGTGTTCAATCTTGTTTGAGAGATGAACATTCTGTTAATATGAATTTGAATTCTTAAAGATCTCAGAGATGTTTGAAGTCTGTCTTTCTACTGTGTGCAACACTATTACCTCGACATCATTTTAATAATCAATAAATCTGACCATTTTTTATCTTAGATTGGTCCATATTGACTAAGCTTATGAAAAATACCATGGTTAGTTATTGGGTCTGCCCTGTCAATATTTATTATAAAATTCATAACTTTACGTAATTATTACTCCTACATGTTTTGAGAGCTGGTCCACTTTCTTCATCAGCGAATTGACATCTCAAAACCAAATTCTGCGTATTCTTTTAATACTAACATATGGTAAAAACATAAATAGTAAAAATCGAAAGATATTATTATAAAAAACACACACAGTAAAAAGTTACCTTACTATTGCTTATCTAAGTAGTATTAATAGTTGTTGTTTATGTCTTATTGTTGAGGAATCTTTTAAAAAAGTTTTTGTAAAAAACTGTCATTGATCTCTTGGATTAACTCAAATAAAACAATATCTTGGACTTACTTGTTAAAAATCCATCTAAGACGTTCTTATCATCTACTGAATTTCTTTCTACCTTGTAAGATCTATTTGGGATAAGTTGCCCTTTGAATGTAACTTAGTTGTATAGACTCATCCTATGATGGTGCTTGGCCATATATAAACATAGTGGACCAACACGTGCTGGTAGTGTGTGTCTGGCTGGAGAGCAAGTTGGTTTTTATTGCTCCGGTACATTACAAATAGAACAACATCTACTCATTCCAAGGGCATGACGGCACTGTCTGGAATTTTGTTTTAAGATGTCAAGTTCTCTGATGAAGAGAGTGGGCCAACTCTCAAAACACAGACGAGTAATAATTATGTAAACTTACAAATTTTATAATCAACATTGACAGGGCGGACCCAACAACTAACCATGGTGATTTTCATATTTTTCATAATCACCCCATTTCATGATTATGAGACATGGATGCAACAGAATTACTTTGGAGGTTAATGCAGGCTGTTTACAAAAGAGGTCTTGCTATATGCTACCAGACAATGGTGCAGGCAAAATGACTGAACTTGGCAGGTAGTTTGTAACAGTATTGTGATGAAAATATTACTCCGTTTCCTTGGTGGTGTATATGCTCAGTGTAAAGTAATTGAAGTAAAATGGTGGGGGCCAGGTTGACAAAGGATAAAATAATGGTATCAATTTTGACTGAATTTACTGATAGTGACTACGAAAATCACGAAAGAGGAAACAAAGGACTACAAGGTTTGCAGCAGTAGAAACGTTACCAGGGAGCGGCGGCAAGAAACTGTCCACTTCTGCAAAACCTGTGAGAAGCAACCAGGACTGTGCTTCGAACAGTATCATACCTTAAAATATAGTTAACATTAACCACAATAAATTCTCAAACTCTGGTATCTATAGGCTTAAATGCACCCATTGTGGTTTTCTTATATCGGACAGACCGGACGTAGCTTTTTGACCAGATACCTTGAACACTACAGCGCTTCGAAACATAAAAAGTATTCCACCATGAGCACCCATATGGAAGAAACTGGTCACAATTTTACAACAATTGAAAAAGACCTTCAAATCTTGAAATACGTCAATAAAAGTAAACTTATGACAGAGTTTGAGAACATTTACATATTTTTAGACCAGTATTTTAATAGAAATCAAAATTTAAATGATACTTCAGAAATTAAAAGTTCAATAATCGAAAAAATTCCAGAACTACTCTCTCTTCGCAATATAAATAATAATAACTTTATGAGAATTTTTAATTATACAACCGCTAATAATATTTCCTCTGTAACAACAGCTACTGCTCTACCGCCCTTTCATGCGACACCCCCTCCACGAACATCTGACCCGCCCAAAGAATCGGTTGCCCCTCCACCTCACATGACTCACTTCCCGCCTCTACGTATACGTACATACAACACTAGAAGCAGCAATAAAGCTACTCGCCAGTTTGCTTCACGCAGCCAACGCTAGCGGACACCTCACACTAGTCCCAAGGGTAAGCCTCCTCTTTCATTTTTTTCTTTTCTCCTTCTACATTTTCCGTTATAACATAACTTCATTTTCCTCCCTTTTCTTTCATTCCAGATTTCAAACTCCAATTGTGCCATAATCTGCTTCATTCATCTACGGATTGCCTGAACTCTCTCTATATTCAAGATCGCAGTTACTCTTTAATTAGTTCATCATTGATGTTCTATGTTGTATACGTTTTTAATTTTATTGCTAGCACGTGAATGTGGACTAGTTCAACTTGTATTTCCTTCTGGCATTGTGATTCTCTCTCCTACAGAATTCGCAATTACCGGGGATCACGTCACATCAACCTCGGTTACGTCGTCATGCGCCTTTTGACTGGTTCTATTTGACTCGTACAATTCAATTAACTCTAATTCAACTTTTGTTTTTGCACAATTGTAAGAACTCCAAAGTCAATAATTAATCCACGCTTCATGCATTGACGTACATTTTAAATGTCTACAATATCTATTTTTGTTTTTTTACTTTAACAACCCCATGATTGTTTTTAACTTCACAGACTGCCATCGTTCAATGTATTTCACCACAAATTCTCGCTGTTGATCTGTACATACTGTTACTAATTAAGTCTAATGTTATCATATTACTTTTTATTACGACATTGTTATTCTTTTAACAATTTTGATCACTTAAGTTCAGGGCCCTGACCTAGTCTTTGTACATTAACAGCTGATGATGTTCGCAATGCCGAATGAAACATGTTCCGTTATTTAAGCCATTCTTTAAGACACCTCATGATTATTTTATAATTCAATGAGTGTATTATATTGTATTGAGTAGGTGGTTGTTAATAAAATAATTTTATAATTTTAATAGATTATCCTCAATACGGTTCTATTATGAGATTAATTACATGTAACAATATCATACCTTCCAGAATTTCTGTGAAAATGAGGAAGAAAGAAAAATAAACCTTATCTGCATCTTTCTTATGTCTTTGTGTGTAATATTTTTGCATTTTGAACCTGTATAAAGTTTACATAAAGAAGTGTTTTATAATATATATCTTAATATGACAGAAATTGACTGAAATAATTGCAAGTCAAGAGATGTTATGCCTAGGAAAATATTCAGTGGGAAAGTGTTAGGTTTCTTTACTACTGACCTGTGATGGCCCATTCTGAATCATGTTCTGATGCCCAGTCTGTTGCAGTAAGTGTGCCAACTTAGCATGTGTTTATTTGTCCTTCAACCCCACAGAAATACCTAATGTCTCTCTCTCTATCCATGTCCTATCACCTTTGAAGTGTCTGGCTCCATGGCTAAATGGTTAGCGTGCTGGCGTTTGGTCACAGGGATCCCGGGTTCGATTCCTAGCAGGGCCGGGAATTTCAATGATAATTGGTTGATTCCCTTGGCACGGGGGCTTGGTGTATGTGTCGTCTTCATCATCATTTCATCCTCATCATGATGCGTGGGTCGCCTATGGGCGTCAAATCAAAAGACCTGCATCTAGTGAGCTGAACTTGTCCTCGGACAATTCTGGCACTAAAAACCATATGCCATTTCATTTTTCCTGAAAATTTACTGGAAGAAAGAAACAGGTAAACATACCTCTAAATTTGTAAGACTTCCGGGTTTCGAGTGACTTTGATTAGAAAAACAACTGACTTGCACAAACAAAAGAACAACAGTTAAAATGTTACAAAAAATAAAGTATTTCTTCTCCTTATCAAAAATGATTTTGATCTAGTATCAACACACTCATATTTACAGAAGCCCTATATACAACTTATGGAGCCAGCTTTCTTAATGAAGGGAGAAATCATCATCTGACAATACTATCGTTCCTATTTTCATTTTCATGACTATATAATTTGATTAATTCACTTTCATCTGTACCATTATGGAGAAATATCTTCATGATTACTTGTAGAATATTCATTTGGGCATTGACATAATTGCTTTTATGGATTGTGTCATCTTACTAGCTGTATAACAAAGAGTGAAAGACTACTTATTGAAACCTTTGTTGAAAGAATTCTTCACCACAGTGCGATCTAATATAAAGATACCAATCTGGATCAATGACTTTTCAATACAAATTGTCAAGCCAGGTTTAAAGACCATTCTTTCCTTTCCCATCATGCAAGAAAAGGTCATCTCAAAGAGGGTGATATACCAAGAGAGAAGAGGGTGTGATTTACTGCCGTGCTTGGAGAGAAAGCATCAACGATTCCAAGAATTGGAGTGTCTCAGCGATACAGTTCCTCCAATACACATGAATAGTCCTGCCGCGCTGCAAGGCATACAGATCATACCAGATCATACAGAATGGGCAACTCCTTAACCACAGTTTGCTCTGATAGGTGGCTAAGTGCATTCGTCTTAAAGTGTTGTTGTTAACAGATCTAAGCAAGGCTGCCAGATCAACAGTAAAGAATAGGTATTGATCTTTGGCCCGATAACAGCACACAATATTAAGGATGAGATCGCTCATGACTATATTATATCTTTCATTCTGGTGGTTCTGCAGCTCTGCAGATCGTATTATGAAGCTGCGCCTGCTAATGATATAGCTTTACTTTTGGAAAACCGGGCGAGTTGGCCATGCGGTTAGAGGCGCGCGGCTGTGAGCTTGCATCCGGGAGATAGTGGGTTTGAATCCCACTGTCGGCAGCCCCGAAGATGGTTTTCCATGGTTTCTCATTTTCACACCAGGCAAATGCTGGGGCTCTACCTTAATTAAGGCCACGGCCTCTTCCTTCCAACTCCTAGGTCTTTCATATCCCATCGTCGCCATAAGACCTATCTGTATCGGTGCGACGTAAAGCCCCTAGCAAAAAACAAAACAAAAAAAACAACCTTTTGGAAATGCCGATTTTCACATCATACTTGCTGCACCACTCTTCAAACTCCAAGATGTGATCCTTCTATGACATGGAAAGGTTTCTTAGTCAAAATGATAAATACAGTATTAATGTTGAATAAATAATGTTACTAAAGAAAACCAGGGGTCTGTCCTTTAACATCCTTCATTAAAGAAAGAAGTTTCAGAGAAAGAGGTCTTCAAGCAGTTTTGGTCAAGTACATCCAGTAGGCTAAATAGTATATTTGTTACTCACCATTTTATCAATAAGAGGTGCAGCAGTAGCGTATGCATTATAACCAACCATTGGTACAGCCAAGCCATCAGCTAACGTTGGGTCAGTTGGGGTATGAATTGGTTTCTTTGCCTTCAGAGCATTTGTAAAACTTTGACATTTCTCAGATTCTACACCCTGAAACAAAAATTGATTTGCATAATGAAATAAGCTGTTCACATTTAGGTTTTGAAATAAATCTATTCCAATATACATCTTTAATTTGCAAAACTGTCAGAGCCTATAACCTCATATAGAGGAATTATACAACCAAACACATTTTGATAGGCAGCAAACACTGCTAAAATAGAGCTCTTTATATAGAAGTATATTACATAAGTGAACTCAATAACACAAAAAATATATTTCTGCTGCCCAACAAAAAATTAGCATATTAAAAAATTGGTGATGCAGGAATGAGAGACTGAAATATACAGTATATACACTGCCTGACAAAAGAATTGAAGCACCCAGAAGAAATGTTTGGATGTCAATGTAGCTTTGTACATGCACACATCATCAGCAGGTATGTAAATGATGTGACATGTAGAACGACCACCGGAGTACATTAGTATTGTTTGTGTTTGGTGTTGTTACCAGGCATGGTAGGGTATAGAAGGGGCGTGAACAGTGTCACATATTGAGTGATCATTGTGAAGGACATGGAGATGCCGCTTACTCATGTGAGACGGCGTTCAAAGCACTTGACAAAATTTGGAAGGGGCCTCATTGTGGGTCTCCATTTGGCTGGCTGGTCAAATCGTGAACTATCCAGATATATTGGGCATTTGGATGTGACAGTGGCCTGATGTTGGACTGCTTAGGAACGTAAGGGTAGGCATACTCGTCGCCAAGGTTCCAGTCAGCCATGTCTGACCACCACAAGGGAGGATCGCCGTATTGTACACCAAGCACATCGTAACCCCTTCACATCTGCACCTGCCATCCGAGAACAACCAATGAACTCCCTGTAACAATCTTTGTCACCTGCACCATCAGTCAGAGACTAGCAGCAGCCCTTTCATTCAGTTTTTTGTTGTCCTTTCTGGTGTTGAAAACATTTGTGCTGTGAGTTTCTTTCTTTAGAGTGTGAAGTGGATGTTTTTGTCCTGGATATTTTATTTAATTTATTCATCATACATTTATTATTTTAAGCCAGAATACTCAACTATTATTTTGACCTGAGGAGCAAGTGTCTTGACTGCAAGAGCTACACCAGCAATCATGCCACCTCCACCAACAGGTACAACCACTGCATCAATATCCTTCACTTGCTCTACAATTTCAAGTCCCAGGGTCCCCTGTCCAGCCATGATGTGTGGATGATCATACCTGCAAAAAATAAGGCAACAGAAAAGTACTTATTACCATTAATTCATATGATAATAGACAAAAAAAATGATGATTACCTTCTTGTACAATATACTGTATAAGGCGCATAACATACAGCTTTACCAAGCTTGATAGCTGCAGTCATTTAAGTGTGGCTAGTATCCAGTATTTGGGAGATAGTAGGTTCGAACCCCACTGTCGGCAGCCCTGAAAATGGTTTTCCGTGGTTTCCCATTTTCACACCAACACAGATAGGTCTTATGGCGACAATGGGACAGGAGTGGGAAGGAAGCAGCCGTGGCCTTAATTAAGGTACCTGTAATGAACACTCCCGAGTATCACTCAGGGTTGGCTCTTCTGATCCTCAGAGAGTATTCCCTTTGGTTTGATTTCTGCACCACTGGCATGCTGTTTCTTGTTAAAGCCTTCTCGGCTGTTTGCCAACACGTTGCTCAAGGACATCCTTGTCCTCTCCTTGGTTCCTCAATTGTAAAAGCTCTCTAAATGGGATGATTTTATCTCAATATTGTACATGCCTGTTCCAGCACAACTGTCCCTCCTCTAGTTTCTGACTGATAAGGGCAGTATTACATGATCCTCACACATGCTCAGTGCACTATGATCAGACAGAGTGACACCCACTGACCATCACAACATCTGCATCTCCGTGACATACATTTGCTGAATGTGCTTCTTCTGCCTTGCCCAAACTTCAGAGCCATAAATAAGGGCAGGTCTGAAAGAAAAACTACAACCTGTTTTCCAGTCAGTGACCAGGTCAGGGATGAATGAATGAAGCCCCATCTTGTAATGAGGATAGGACTTGTGCAGGCTGCCGAAGCCTAACGCACTCCTCTGGGGCAATGATTAATGACTGACAGATGAAATGAAATGATACTGGAGAGTGTTGCTGGAATGAAAGACAGGGAAAACCGGAGTACCCGGAGAAAAACCTTGTCCAGCACAAATCTCACATGGAGTGACCGGAATTTGAACCACGGAACGCAGCGTTGAGAGACCAATGTGCTGCCGCCTGAGCCGCGGAGGATATAAGGGCTAGTCTGGTGACAGTCTTATATGTATAGAGCCCGGATTATATGTACACTGACTGACAGAGCAAATGCAACACCAAGAAGGAGTGGTCAGAACTTTATGCCAATTGCAGGGTAGACTGACGTCACTGAGGTATGCTCATGATGTGAAATGCGCCGCTGTGCTGCGTACGTAGCGAACAATAAATGGGACACGGCGTTGGCGAATGGCCCACTTCGTACCGTGATTTCTCAGCCGACAGTCATTGTAGAACGTGTTGTTGTGTGCCACAGGACACGTGTATAGCTAAGAATGCCAGGCCGCCATCAACGGAGGCATTTCCAGCAGACAGACGACTTTACGAGGGGTATGGTGATCGGGCTGAGAAGGGCAGGTTGGTCGCTTCGTCAAATCGCAGCCGATACCCATAGGGATGTGTCCACGGTGCAGCGCCTGTGGCGAAGATGGTTGGTGCAGGGACATGTGGCACATGCGAGGGGTCCAGGCGCAGCCCGAGTGACGTCAGCACGTGAGGATCGGCGCATCCGCCGCCAAGCGGTGGCAGCCCCGCACGCCACATCAACCGCCATACTTCAGCATATGCAAGACACCCTGGCCGTTCCAATATCGACCAGAACAATTTCCCGTCGATTGGTTGAAGGAGGCCTGCACTCCCGGCGTCCACTCAGAAGACTACCATTGACTCCACAGCATAGACGTGCACGCCTGGCATGGTGCCGGGCTAGAGCGACTTGGATGAGGGAATGGCGGAACGTCGTGTTCTCCGATGAGTCGCGCTTCTGTTCTGTCAGTGATAGTCACCGCAGACGAGTGAGACGAGTGTGGCGTCGGCGTGGAGAAAGGTCAAATCCGGCAGTAACTGTGGAGCGCCCTACCGCTAGACAACGCGGCATCATGGTTTGGGGCGCTATTGCGTATGATTCCACGTCACCTCTAGTGTGTATTCAAGGCACGTTAAATGCCCACTGCTACGTGCAGCATGTGCTGCGGCCGGTGGCACTCCCGTACCTTCAGGGGCTGCCCAATGCTCTGTTTCAGCAGGATAATGCCCGCCCACACACTGCTCGCATCTCCCAACAGGCTCTACGAGGTGTACAGATGCTTCCGTGGCCAGCGTACTCTCCGGATCTCTCACCAATCGAACACGTGTGGGATCTCATTGGACGCCGTTTGCAAACTCTGCCCCAGCCTCGTACGGACGACCAACTGTGGCAAATGGTTGACAGAGAATGGAGAACCATCCCTCAGGACACCATCCGCACTCTTATTGACTCTGTACCTCGACATGTTTCTGCGTGCATCGCCGCTCGCGGTGGTCCTACATCCTACTGAGTCGCTGCCATGCGCATTGTGTAACCTGCATATCGGTTTGAAATAAACATCAATTATTCGTCCGTGCCGTCTCTGTTTTTTCCCCAACTTTCATCCCTTTCGAACCACTCCTTCTTGGTGTTGCATTTGCTCTGTCAGTCAGTGTAATTACATATCTGTTCCCATATGTAGCTACAAGAAAAGCTAAAAATGTCAGCGAATCACACTAAAAGGACCATTATTCCAGGAGTTTAAAGTTACATACTTTTACATATTTTGATGCATAATAAAATATATTTTGATAAGTATTACATATTTTAAATATTTTGAAGGATGTTGTGCATCTGAAAGAAAACACAATTCCTTTTTCACTAATTTTACATCAATTTAAGTTTTTTTTATTAAACGCTTGAAAATAGTTTAAAACGTTGTATATCTGTAACTTAAAAAAAAAAAACAAGTAAAGTGTTCTGTCAAAGAACGCATCACTTGGCTATGTTGATGGTTTGTACATCCCTTAAGAAGTAACAGTACAGTGTGAAGGGTGGGTCAATGACATGTCAGTGCTACTACGGAGAAAGACACAAAGTAAAAGTATGACAAACGTATTGGGTGCAACTCCCTGAAAATGTGAACGTATCTTCCAGTATCATTCCTTATTTGAAATATGCGCCAGTGACTTCATGGGAAGTGAAAGTTTTTTTCTATATATATAGGAACGTCCTAACAGACAGAAGGCATTCAATGACCACAGAAAATTTAGGAAAGAAAAAAAGTTGTTAATTGCGCCCCCAAATGAAAATTAGAGTTTGAATAACGTCTGCACTTTTAACTTTTTTTGGGTTTGTTTCCTTTTTTTTGTGTACAACAAACACATCATATAAAGTTTAGAAATTAAGTTACATACTTTTTAATTATTACATATTTAACTACATATTTTGTCAATTTTAGCTACATATTTATGTACATATTTCTTATTTTTATTCTACATATAATCCGGGCTCTACTTATATGTCTTACCTGTCAGCTTTATATTATATTATTAATTTTTCCTTCACCGAGCTCGATAGCTGGAGTGGCTTAAGTCCAGCCAGTATCCAGTAATCGGGTGATAGGGGGTTCGAACCCAACTGTCGGGCACCCCTGAAGATGATTTTCTGTGGTTTCCCATTTTCATACCAGGCAAATGCTGGGGCTGTATCTTAATGAAAGCCACGGCTGCTTCCTTCCCACTCCCAGCCCTTTCCTGTCCCATCATTGCCATAAGACCTATCTGTGCTGGTGTGATGTAAAACAACTTGTAAAACAAATGATCTTTTATACAAATGCATGTAATGAAAGAAATAAGGCAACATTTTTTTTTAAAATCTGCCATTTTGCAGGTATTTGGATTTGTATGACACATGAGAAATTCCAAAAATGTACATAGATTTTTAACAGGAATAGTTTTCAATTAACTCCCTGTGAGTAGGTGCAGTAGAACATATCAGTGGTATCACCTGCCTGTTGTTAAAGGTGACTGAAAGGGAACCGAGGAGTTTGCATCTTGGGAGCGTGGGTTAGTAACCACAGATCCCCTAGCTGAATCTAGCTTTACTTCCACTTACTTGTGTCAGATTCCTCGCCGTCATTTTTCCTATCCAACCCTCTTTGATCAACTCTTGTTCTTTTTCAACCTTGATAGTATTAGGTTTGCAAGGCCTAGAGCAGGGATGGCGAACCTTTTCCAACTAGTGTGCCATTTTAGGTCTGGATTATTATTTTCAACTGTCTACTGTGCCACTTGTTATTTTCATTTGTAATGCATACAACCCCCGCCCCAACTCACCATCGCCACCACCGACGTTTATCCCTAATTCCAAATTATGTTTCATAATATGTTATTACTTATATATATATATATATATATATATATTGCAAAATACCAAATACATGTAATTGCATGTTCCATAGTCGTATTTTGCGAATACCGAAAAAATACATAGTAGCTTTGTTATTTATGTTAGGTTCATAACTTGTGTTCACAACGTTCATTGTAGAAAATAGCTGCTTGCAGGCCTATGATGACCCAAACAAAATAAGTAGCGCTGTAGCAAGTTCCTTCATGGCCGAAAACTTTTGTGGGAGACTGTTCCACTGTTCGAGTATTAAGTTCTCCGGCTTCTGGAGAGAGTATTCACCTTCAACAGCACACTCGATTTTCACAAATGCTTCATCAAGTTGTACGACCTTTTTCACCCAAACATGCTTTCTAAAAATTTAGTCAACTCCATTTCTAAACTGTCAATATCTAATCACTAAAAAGGACTCATTTTTGCAATATGAGGCTTTGAAATAAAGTGCGATAGTTTCTCCAAATATCGAAATTGGGATAACTTCTTGGCAACTATTTGTCTTACAAAATTCACAACAAAAAAAACAGTTACTCACTAAGAATAATTACGCGATGCTGGCAACCAAAAACAATCCAAACTTCACTAATTCACTGATATGGGTGAGCGAATGGCTCGTCGGCTGCATCTGACATTTCACTTGACTTCCGAACCTATCAGTGTTGTATTGTTGCCACACTGCACGTTCGAATGGAACTAGAATTTAGATTTTCGGTATTTATTTTTTAAACGTGAAACTTTATGACTATGCGATGCACGAGATATGTATAGTCTATAGTACACAATGTACATAAAAATTTTAATATGTGCATGTGGCGTGCCACCGACATAGTGTTCGCGTGTCACCTAATGACACGCGTGGCATAGGTTCGCCATCCCTCGCCTAGAGAGTCTGTCATTTTCATGTCCTTCATGGCCCTTCCCTTTTCTTTTGTCGATACCTTTATTCTTCAAAGTGTTGGACCTCTTCCATTTTCCTTCTGATTACCATTAAGAGAGAATGGTTGCCCAGTTGTGCTTCCTCTTATAAAGTAATTGCCACCACCAACAGTTTTCATTTAAAATTTTCAATTAAATATTTTAGATCATGACTCCAATACATCACAGCACATTGTCATATAACTCCTTTTTCTTGCTTTAGATGAAGCAAATTTTTCTATTATATCTTTAAAAGTTTTTTTCTGAAGACCTTTCACCACCACAATTAGTGACCACCATACATAGGAATATGTTCAGAACAATGGATTTAATATTACAAGCTTTTATAATACCAAGATTTCATTAGCTTTGCATTGCTTTTTAATAGTTCCTTCTGATTGCTTTTATTGTCATTCAGCAAAAGTGCTAAGTGAACTTACTCTTCAGGAAGTACTTCGTTGAAATCCATGTTATATTTCTGCAGTAGTTCATTTGCTTTGGCTCATTTCATGATTGTCATGTCAATTCATTCTTATACTCACTGACTCACTCACCCCGTAGTCTTCTGAGGGACGTGAGGTTCCCGTGCCGATCTCACAATCCTCTTCCATCTTTTTCTATCTTGAGCCTGCTCTTCCCAGTCATAAATTTCGAGGGTCTGGCATACCTTGTTGATCTCCTTCTTCCAGGTGCTTCGGGGTCTTTTCTGTTATTCTGCATCCTCAGTACATGTCCAGCCCAGCGCAGTCTGTTGGATTCTATCACACCCATTATAGTGTGTTGTTGTGATAGGGTGTAAATATCATAATTAGATCTTTTCTGCCAGCTTTGAGAGATAGGATCAAATCATGGGCCAAATATTTTTCTATAAACTTTATTCTCAAAAACTTGCAACTGCTGTTGCCCTTTCTTGGTTACACTCCATGTCTCGGAACCATACAGAAGTACTGGTTGAATTATTGTATTGTAGATAATAATTTTTGCATTCCTTGTTAAAAACTTGCAGCCTAATATAGGGCTCATAGAGTAAAATGCCTTATTTGCATTCTTAATTCTAGGTTGGTGTTCCTGTTGCCTCCGGTTTTGCTCGTTAATTAATATACCAAGGAATTTAAACTCCTCAACTATTTTAAATATATATTTCCCAATCTTCAAAGGCAATCTGTCAACCTCCTCATGATTTGGTCTCTGTACAATTATGTAATGTGTCTTTTTATCATTTACCCGTAAGCCAATTTTTGCTGCCATTTCCTCTAGTTCCACAAATAACTGCCTAATTTCTAATTCATTGCAGCCAATAAGAACAATATCATCTGCATATGCAAGGACTTTATGTTGTCTCCCCAATATGATGCCAGCAGGTACAATAGCTAATTTCCTGATAATCCTCTCCAGTGCAATACTGAATAGAAGACGAGATAGTGCATCCCCTTGTCTCAGACCAGTTTTATTCTGAAACGAACTTGATTTTCTGCTCTTGAGCAAAACACAGTTAACATTATCATCCATACACAGTTTGCACATGTTAATTAATTTTATGGGAAAGCCAAACTCCATCATGATGTTCAACAGCTCTTTTGTATGGATTGAATCATATGCCTTGAAGAAATCTACAAAGAGATAATGAACCAACTCCTTGTGTTCCCACACCTTATCATTAATAGTCTTAATTGAAAATATGTTGTCTGTAGTGGATCTGTTACTACAAAAACCGTTCTGATAGTCCCCAATAACATTTTCAGCAAATAATTTTAAACGTTGTAAAAGAATAAAAGACAGAATTTTGTAGGCTGTGTTTAGAATAAAGATGCCGCAATAATTTTGAAATTTAATAATTTGTCCTGATCAGCAATTAAATTTCCAGATTTATCTCTCATAATACTTGATCTTGGTTGAAATCCTTTATGAACTGGGACAATAAGTGGTTCTTTTGGAATAACTTCATCGTGCCATATCCTTAGAATGATCTTATATATGTATTTATGTCATTTTTTACTCCACCGTATTTAATAAGCTCAGCAGAAATGGTGTCACTACCTGAAGCTTTATTGTTTTTTAAACGTATAATACGGTACTCTGTAATACCTCTTGATATGATGGCTCTGGTATTTGTTCTTTTGATGGGGAACTAGATGGTTTACCAATGCAGATTTCTGGATCATCACACTTCAGGAAGGAATCGAAGCATTGCTTACAGTAATTTAATAATTTGTTCTGAGCAGCAATTAAATTTCCAGACTTATCTCTCATAATACTCAATCTTGGTTGAAATCCTTTTTTTAATTGTGTTGACAGTTCCATACATTTTGCAGACGTTCCTGTTTCTGTAGTCATCTTGGATTGATTCTATTTGTTGTCTCAGGTAGACTTTTTTCTTTCTATGAATTAATTTACTACATTCTTTCTTTTTTCTCCATATAGTTCCTCAACATCTACATTCTTATTAGACTGCAGCAACTTATTACACCATATTGCCACTTCATTAACTGCATCTTGACATGCCTCATCGAACCATTTCTTTTTTTTTTTTACTAACACCTTTTGGTATCACTTTCATTGCTACTGTTGTCATGATTTGTTTTGTGTTATTCCACATTCGTTCACAAACTCCGTCATTTGTTTCATCAATGTCTTCTGTAGGATCTTCTCCCAGAATATCAAATCTGTTTGCAATTTCCACATTATACTTTAATCTTTCATCCTCCTGCTTCAGTTTCTCAGTGTCAATTTTGCATCTTTCCTCAGTCTGTGACTTACACGAGGTTTTAAATTTAAATTAAACAGAAGCAATTATCATATTGTGATCAGATCCCATCTGAGCTCCTCTGTAAGCTCTGGTATCAGTTATGGAACTTCTATGCCTGTTATCAAATAGTACATGAGCTATCTGATTGGCAGTCTTACCATCACACAAATACCATGTTTCCTTATGTATTTGTTTATTTAGGAAATTGGTACTCCGCACATTCATGTTTTTAGATGTAATTTATTCCACAATTCTAACAAATCCTCATAAAAGGAATCTTTAATGTGATCATCCATGTCATCCATGGCAGTTCACCAGTGATATGTTAAACCATTTAGAATGTACTCTCAAATAGCATAGTTTTTCATTCACATGTTCAAAGGACAGCACTGATGATACTAGTGAATTTTGGACACAAAATGCAGTACCAAATTTGTGGGGTCCAGTTTCTTCACCACTCTTAAAAAGTGTATACTTCTCCATGTCCTGTATACCATTACCTAATAATCTACTCTCTTGAATTGCAGCAATCCCCATTCTATACTTCTCAAGCTGAGGATTTTGAAGGATCCAGGTTTATACAGGGTTCTTACATTCCAAGTTCCTATTCGTAAAGCTGATTTCCATTGCAGGGTCATCATATTTTGGTATCCATTCTTATTCATCCGAGGCAAATATGAGATATTCGTAACAACCTTTTTTTTTATTATTTTTTTTATTACGCAATAGAGCCGTTAACCCTATGTGCAACCCCCAACCTGGAGGGCCAGAGACTTTTCTGTTTTCTGTCAGGGTTGCCATACCTTTGCCAAGTAGTCCCAGTTTTAAGGCACCAGGTACTTGCCCTCACTCCTTCTATTAGAATAGGATTTGCTGGTTATAATGTATAGCAGCCAAATATTTCTTGAGTTTTAGCAGGTACTTACTCGACATGGGTGCACCTCCCCAAGGTTGGAATACCCATTCAGGTCCATAATGGAGTGGTTTCCCGTTCCCTTCCTCATCCTATGCTATTGGCCATCTGGTGGCTCTCCTGTCTTTAGGAGTAGTTTCTCACTCCAAGGGCAAGAGAGTGCCCTTCCTTCTACCTGCTCATTCACCCTCCTATGAGGCTGTTGGCATTTGGTAGAAGGTGGTCTCCTTATACCGGGAGATACTCAGTCCCTGCATTTGTTAGCCCGACACTTTGTGAAAGAAGAGCATGGTTTGTGATCGCTGAATTGTACTGTACTTTCAGCCAAGTGTTAAACAATGTAACTATGATACTGTACCACAATTATAGGTAGAGAAGTTCAGGAATATGGGCAAGAAATAAGTAAATAAAAGATGAAATATAAGAAAAGACGAGGGGCTTAGTTCTTCTGGGTGTCCTTGAGGCCGAGAATTGTCAGGTCCTTCACCAGCTCATCCATCCAGTGTAGCCATGGCCATCATAGGGGATGCCTGGTATTAGGCTTCCCGTCGAGTGGCTTCTTCAGCAGTCTCGCTTCGAGCATGCGGACTAGATGGCCTGTCCATTGGATTCTTCTACTCTTCTGTCCAGCTCCATGGCTAAATGGTTAGTCTGCTAGCCTTTGGTCACAGGGGTCCCAGTTTTGATTCCTGGCAGGGACAGGAATTTTAACCATCATTGGTTAATTCCGCTGGCACGGGACCTGGGTGTATGTACTGTCTTCATCGTCATTTCATCCTCATCACAACATGCAGATCGCCTACGAGCGTCAAATCAAAAGACCTGCACCTGGTGAGTGAACATGTCCACAGACACTCCCGGCACTAAAAGCCATACACCATTTCATCTTTCTACCCTTCTGTTTCTGCAGGATTGTTGGTTGCTGCATTCAGAGATAGATTTCTGTAATCTTTATTCTATTCCATGTTCTGTTTTCCAGTACAGGAATCAAAATTTTCTTCATAATTTTTCTTTCAATTTTTAAATTATTTATTCTCAACAGAAGAGACATCCACCCGCAATTGCGGGTGACTACAAGGATTCAGAATACGACACAACTTTTTAAATATATAATAGAATAATATAATGTGTCATTATTATCTAATGACAAGCATATAAATGGTGGTTTAATATTGTCAACAAATCCTTAAAAATATTTAATGAAAGATGTTGCACATCTGTCAACATGAGGCCCAGCTTCTTGAGATAGGAACTCGTGTCCTTTTTCTCTTCTCTTTCTCTCTCTTGGTTGAAGGTAGAAGAATAAAGTATAAATGATATCTCTCAAGTTTGATCTAAAATACAATAGGCAATACAATAACATTATTTCCTTTTGATTTTACAAATAAATGATTAATTATAGGTAAATTTATAGAATGGATATTTATTTGAATATCATTTACAATTTGTATAATATGTAATGGCAACTGATTGAGATTAGAAAATGATGTATTTCTATGCATATTGTACTGTACATAAACATGGACATGCCATAAATGTCAATAGAAATAAGGAAATATATTTTTTGGAATAACCATATTTCTTGTTTTTGCAAAGTCTTCATGAAATTTAGGTTGAGTGATTGAGTTTAATATTTTTCTGTTTGCATTACTTTATTACATTAGCATACCATTAAAATATCTAGGAGCATTCTCTGGAGATTGCATCAGTCTGTCTCCATAAATACGAAATACATGACTTACCCATTAATATATGTGAGTCCACGTTCTTTTGCGATCTTCAGAGCAGCACGTTTTGCTTCTGCCATGTCTTTTCCCTGAATAACAACAGTGGCTCCATACTGGCGACAGAGTTGAATCTTCATGATTGGAGCAACGATAGGCATGACAACTGTCACTGGGATGTTTAGACTCTTCCCATGGAAGCAGAGTGCTAAAGCATGGTTTCCTGCTGAGGCAGAGATCACTCCCTTCTCTCTGTGTTCAGGGGCCAACATGAGGAGTGCGTACCGTGCTCCCCGCTCCTTAAAGCTGCAAAATAGTTGCAACAGACTCTTATTTTGTACTAGACAAAAGCACATATCAGTAGCAATATAACAAATACAAAAATTGTTGTTGATGTTGTTGTTGAGTCATCAGTCCATAGACTGGTTTGATGCAGTGCTCCATGCCACCCTATCCTGTGCTAACCTTTTCATTTCTACGTAACTACTTCATCCTACATCTGCTCTAATCTGCTTGTCATATTCATACCTTGGTCTACCCCTACTGTTCTTACCACCTACACTTCCCTCAAAAACCAACTGAATAAGTCCTGGTTATCTTAAGATGTGTCCTATCATTCTCTTTCTTCTTCTCATCAAATTTATCTAAGGAGTCTTTGCATTCCATAGTTATTCATTCAAATATTTATTTGTTATTTTCTATGCTTTTTTAGTCATCCACTCTACCTTCAGCCAGATTCAAGATATAGTTTCAAATACAGGAGTCCTTTCATTTAAACAACATTGGCAATTTATATTAGCAACTAAAATGTACACATGTCAACATTTCAACATTATCATTTTGATGATGATGTTTGTTGTTTAAAAGGGGCCTAACAGCTAGGTCAGTGTTATCAATACAGCTTCAAGTAATTTTACTGTTAAATACATACACAGAGCAAAGACTATCAATTTTTAGGCAGTCAAGATGTATTTTAATACTGTAAACATAAGGAGACTGTACATGATGTTTGTAAACAAGTCTTATAATTAGGTCAAATGGACCAAATTTTAATTTATTGTACGTAATAGAAGTTCAGATGTATTCAGGTATATCAATGTACATTAGAGTCGACAGTGAACTTTAACTTTAACAGTCAAATTAAAATTTCCACAAGGATCAACACGAACTACAAACTGAATGATTGTTACATTTAATGTAAATAGAGTTCTTTAAACAAGTCATATAGACTATGGTTTAATTTTATCATATACACAGGTGCATTATATATTGAAACGGTAACACCCTACGAGCATTCACGTTTCATTCTTGTATTAAGAGAAGCTCGCTAACACCCGGCCGTAAGCATTTAAAACTTGCGCCGAGCGCACAGGCATAATGGGAACTGCGAGCAAGTTCGCGACGTTCCAGAACACCGGCCAAGGACAAGCGACGTCACGCAGAAGGTTCCTTCGGGTTCCATTGCTGCATGAACGAAATATAAGCGAGTCGCCAGCCTGGGGTAAGGCAGAATGTAAGCAGAGAGCCTGCAGTAAAGCAGAAAGAGAGTGTGCGGTATGCGACGGCAGTGTGCTGAAGGCAGAGAGTGGAGTGAGTCGGCAGTAAGCCGTGAGTCAACGAGTGTGTGCAAGTAAGCACGTCGCGACATAATTCGTCTCTCGGTCCGGCTGTATATTTGAATTCGTTTAAAGACTGTGTTCTCGCCAGCTTGAATTCATTTAAAGACTGTGTTCTCACATAAACTGTGCCAACTTTGAATTCGTTTAAAACTGTGTTCTTGCATTAATTGTGTCAGCCTTGAATTCGTTTAAAGACTGTGTTCTCGCCAGCTTGAATTCATTTAAAGACTGTGTTCTCACATAAACTGTGCCAGCTTTGAATTCGTTTAAAACTGTGTTTTTGCATTAATTGTGTCTATCCGTTGAACTGTGTTGCATTATGATCTTAAGTGCCAGTGATAATCTGAAAATCACGACGTACTGGAAATTGGACTGTCATTTATTTCAACAAATGTATTATGCTGGTGGAGTACAGTGCAGAGACTGTACTCGATTTTCTTTATGAAGTGCTTGATCACCGCACCTCGGAAGGTCCTAGATTGTTTCATTTGCGTATTATTCCAAATACGAACTGTGACTCTAACTTTATCCTTGCTGCTGTGGGAACTATTTCGGCGTGCTTCGCCATAGGGAAGTGTCACACCAGTACCCCATGACGTCGAATGTGGAAGCTCCACATTTCCCCGTTCCTGCCTCTGGTTCGAGTCATCAACACTAATACAAACACCAACGACGGAAGACAACGCCGACGCCGACCGCAAGACGACGCAGCCGCCGCGGGGCAACGTCCTCTTCACGCCATCAGGGACAAATCTACAATTCAGCTATAAAGGTGACATAATTATTTGCCTATTTATTGAATAAACTGAAGGATCCACTTAATCATGAATTTTTCATTCACTACCCTTCTCTCTTACTCTCTTAGCACGGGCCGTACACGCCTTGTCGTTCCTCATGCTCTCCGATATACTGAAGTACGGGCGTTCCTGTTACAGAGAGAAGGTAGTGAATAGTGGCACCCGTGACGTTGGGGCCAGATTAAAGAGAGTAAAGTGATAAAAATTAACTTTGAAATCAGTGATATCTTAACTTACCAATTCAAATAAAAGTGCATAGTACGTACGTTAATTCCAGTTCAGTGAATATGTTAAAATTTTACGAAGTTCAATTCAATGACTTTGACGAAATTTTAAACTTTTGGCACAGAACTCTGATCAAGTTTATGGCACAAGTGATTATTTTTCTCTTTCTCTTGGTATGTAAAACATTTCAGGCATAATATTCATGCACAGGCTTATATAAATTTTGATATTTATGTTGGTGAAATTTTGAACTTTACCATTGGACAATAATGGTGATATTTAATTTTATGCACAAGTGTTTGATATTTTGTGTTGGTGAAATTTTGAACTTTACCATTGGACAATAATGGTGATTTTACGTATGAGGTGAATGATTGTATTTTCTGCATTTTGTGAAAATAACGACATTAATATGGAAAATATACTAGCTGCCATCGAGGCTTTAAAAATCAGTCTAAATGACAGGATTACGGAAAGTAACACTAATCTCGGGCGTAGGATTGCTGAATCTAATAACACTTTAGGAGCTCAACTTAAAGAATCTAACAATACCTTAGGAGCTCAACTTAAAGAATCTAACGCGACCCTGGAAGCCACTAAGGCTAGTATAGGTCAACTTAGGGAGGCTAATGAAGCAACTAATCGTAGTATCACTCAACTTAGGGAGGCTAATGAAGCAACTAATCGTAGTATCACTCAACTAAGGGAAGCTAATGATGCCAACATTGTAAAATTGACAGAATCTGTTGATCAAAAATTTGCGGAAGTTAATAATAATTTGGAACGTAGGCTCAATAGTGCAGGTGCCGAAATTGAAAAAAGATTTAAAGAATCTAACAAAAGAATGGATTCTAAGTTTACGGAAATAAATGAAAGATTAACACGTGACTTAGAAACCATTAAGCAAGACATAAAATCACAAGTGGCGGAGGACTTAAAACTTGCTTTCCCGTCTTCTTCTCAGGAAGTCCTTAAAGAAGTAGAAAGCTTAAAGGAAGAATTTCAAGAGTCCCATGCTCAATTATCTCTTGCGCAAACTAAAATCGCGTCTATTCAAGACAAACTTCATGAATCTGTTAAAAATAATTTCATGAAGTTGGGAAACGAAATTACTCTTCTGAAAAGTCAGCAAGAGGAGGCCGATAAACGTGTCAAGACTCAGTTAGATAATGCTCACACGCAGATTACTCGTATCTGTCGCGATGTAGCAGAAGTCAAGACCGACATAGAGAAGGAGGTCAAGGAAATTGAGAATTCCGTACAGGGGAAAATTAAAACCCTAAAACTTGAACTCCAAGGGGGTATAGAAGCTCTCAACAGCAAAGTATCGCAAATCGAACAGGATGTTTCATCATCTAGCCGTCACAACACTAGTGGAGAATCCATGAATGTTTCCACAATTTTTAAAATAACTGAGGAAAAACCAGCCAAATTTTCGGGGAAAGAGGAGTATACTGCTAAGGAGTTTCTCCTCAACCTCGAAGAATTCTTTCAAGAAAATCACGTTAAGACCGACCGTCGTTTACGAATAGCATCTCGATTGTTAGAAGGCAAGGCGTTAATGTGGTCTACCGCTTTTAAATCCAGTATTAACACTTACGAAGAATTTAAGGAAGCCTTACTTAGACGATTTTGGAGTGCTGAGGCTCAGCACCTGATAAAACTTCAATTATACTCTAGAAAGTATAACACGTCCGTCAATTCCTCGCGATATTCAGATTATCTCATATCTCAGCTTAAAAAGATGCAGTTTTTCGACCCTCCTTTACCGGAGCAAGAACTTATTCAGGTCATAACGCTGCAATTTCCACCAAATGTTCAGGAAATATTGGTGGCAGCAAACGTCCAGGACTTGGAGCAGCTCGATGATGTCCTGAGGAAACTCGATACTGCGCACACTCAGAGCGCAGCAAAAGCAGGTCGAACCAAAGAAACTACAACCAACTTTACGGAAATGAAAACTCCAGTTCAAGTAAATCCAGAACCGCGAGAAGAAAGAGAAACTCGCCGAGATATTCCGTTTCGGTATAGAAGATCTAGGAATCGCCCCTACGAAGGGAGGGCTAAGTTTCAACCTGGACCTTCATGGAGGCAGGCAGCTAATCAACCCAATGATAATAGGAACTCCCAGCGGGAAGAATTAGAGAAACGTTGGAGAGAGACTACGGAATATGTAAGGAATAAGAACAGGGAAGAGGGTTTACCTGGAGCAGCTTCTTTGGAATACCAGGCAGAGATACAGAGAAGAAATGAGAGAACGGAAATGGATCCAAGAGCTACGGGTACAAAAAAAAAACTTTGTCGAAACAATAAAGAGACTGCCTGAAAACCCGGAGGGAGGAGAAGTAGTATGTAGCGCACTCATTAACCATTGGTATTTAGAGGATGCAGATTTACTATATGAGGATTCAACACCACGACAGCCTCAGATACAACGCGGCTTACCGATCATTATCATTAAGTTAGGCAATATGATTGTCCACTCTCTAGTAGACTCGGGATCGCAAGCCTCACTAATTTCGCAGAAATTAATAGATGTGGCGCAGGAGACGACCTACATCTCCATCTTGCCGGTTGCTCAAGTTAAGGTTAAAGGCATAGTTCCTGACAAAGCTATTAAATGCAAATTCCGAGCGTTTCTTGAGTTAGAAATTGGTGGTGTTAAGTTCCAACATCTATTTTTGATCTTGACGCAAATGAAATTTGACTTAATTCTTGGATCAGACTTTCTCATTCAACATGGGGGAATCATTGATTATCCCGCTAATGTGATTAAATTTTTCCACGTCGAATCTGTAGGGCTACAGTTGGTTACTTATAATGACGTGAAGAATCCGGAATGTGAGGCCCCGGTGGGCATAGTAGAGGGCAAGATGAGCGAGGCTCCGCCTGTCGAAGAAAGCGTCCACGAAGAGGGGCGACCCGAGGAAGTGGGACCCGTAGAGGACCAGATGGCGTCCATTATCGATGATGAGTTTAACGAGGACCACTACAACTTCACGCTTTACGCCAATGTAGCTGAAAGCCCAGATTACGATGATGATAAAGTAATAAAGGCAATCCAAGAGCTTTTTAAGAAGTTTCCAGATGTATTTTCTGAGAAACCTGGAGTCATTAGGGGTTTCAAGCACCACTTAGATGTTACTGACACATCACCTTATAAGAAACGGCCTTATCCGATACCCATGAAGTACTTTGAAGAAGCACGGGCCATCATTAAACAGATGGAGAATGATGGAATCATATCAAAATGCGTCACACCTTACATTAATCCTCTGGCTATAGTGAGAAGACTGTTCAAGTTTTAGAAATACTTTACTAGGAGATGAGCGAAAAGAAAATCGCCCAGCAATTTTCTTTTTTCCCGAGCAGGGGGGGAGATGAAACGGTAACACCCTACGAGCATTCACGTTTCATTCTTGTATTAAGAGAAGCTCGCTAACACCCGGCCGTAAGCATTTAAAACTTGCGCCGAGCGCACAGGCATAATGGGAACTGCGAGCAAGTTCGCGACGTTCCAGAACACCGGCCAAGGACAAGCGACGTCACGCAGAAGGTTCCTTCGGGTTCCATTGCTGCATGAACGAAATATAAGCGAGTCGCCAGCCTGGGGTAAGGCAGAATGTAAGCAGAGAGCCTGCAGTAAAGCAGAAAGAGAGTGTGCGGTATGCGACGGCAGTGTGCTGAAGGCAGAGAGTGGAGTGAGTCGGCAGTAAGCCGTGAGTCAACGAGTGTGTGCAAGTAAGCACGTCGCGACATAATTCGTCTCTCGGTCCGGCTGTATATTTGAATTCGTTTAAAGACTGTGTTCTCGCCAGCTTGAATTCATTTAAAGACTGTGTTCTCACATAAACTGTGCCAACTTTGAATTCGTTTAAAACTGTGTTCTTGCATTAATTGTGTCAGCCTTGAATTCGTTTAAAGACTGTGTTCTCGCCAGCTTGAATTCATTTAAAGACTGTGTTCTCACATAAACTGTGCCAGCTTTGAATTCGTTTAAAAACTGTGTTTTTGCATTAATTGTGTCTATCCGTTGAACTGTGTTGCATTATGATCTTAAGTGCCAGTGATAATCTGAAAATCACGACGTACTGGAAATTGGACTGTCATTTATTTCAACAAATGTATTATGCTGGTGGAGTACAGTGCAGAGACTGTACTCGATTTTCTTTATGAAGTGCTTGATCACCGCACCTCGGAAGGTCCTAGATTGTTTCATTTGCGTATTATTCCAAATACGAACTGTGACTCTAACTTTATCCTTGCTGCTGTGGGAACTATTTCGGCGTGCTTCGCCATAGGGAAGTGTCACACCAGTACCCCATGACGTCGAATGTGGAAGCTCCACATTTCCCCGTTCCTGCCTCTGGTTCGAGTCATCAACACTAATACAAACACCAACGACGGAAGACAACGCCGACGCCGACCGCAAGACGACGCAGCCGCCGCGGGGCAACGTCCTCTTCACGCCATCAGGGACAAATCTACAATTCAGCTATAAAGGTGACATAATTATTTGCCTATTTATTGAATAAACTGAAGGATCCACTTAATCATGAATTTTTCATTCACTACCCTTCTCTCTTACTCTCTTAGCATGGGCCGTACACGCCTTGTCGTTCCTCATGCTCTCCGATATACTGAAGTACGGGCGTTCCTGTTACAATATATCAGTACAGATAAGGACTTCTAGATTCATACATATCTTTATGAAATTCAAAACAGCCTACATATTGAAACTGTGTTTAATTTTCATCAAATATGAGGTACCCTTTTGTTCTATGTTAAAAATTATTTTAAATGTGTACTACTTTGTATTTTAAGTTTATCTATAAAGCTGAAGATGGCTCAGTAAGAGGGCTGAAACTAGTCCTGAATAAAAGATAATTATTTTAAGTATATTTTGTTTTGATTAGGAGGAGCAATCTTTTCAATTTTCATTGTCAAATTTAGCCAAATCAGTCTCCTCTCACGAATTCGATTCAGTATCTCTTCATTTGTGTTTCAGAATATTGTACATTATTATTACTGCCAGGTTCTTCAAGCAGCTGAAGATGACCTGAGTAAAAGGTTGTAACTGGTACTGTGATATTACTGTGATATAGAAATGTTTTACACTAAAAAATATTAATAAAAGTATTGATTAGGTGGAAGGTTCACGTCTTTATATTTGTGTATATTTGATCTATCCATCTCACCTTCAGCATTCTCCTGTAACACCACATTTCAAAAGCACCGAGCTTGATAACTGCAGTCGCGGCCAGTATCCAGTATTCGGGAGATAGTGGGTTCGAATCCCACTGTCGGCAGCCCTGAAGATGGTTTCCGTTGTTTCCCATTTTTACACCAGGCAAATGCTGGGGCTGTACCTTAAGGCCACGGCTGCTTCCTTCCCATGCTTAGCTCTTTCTTCTCCCATCATCGTCATAAGACCTATCTGTGTCGGTGCGACATAAAACAACTTAAAAAAACATTTCAAAAGCTTCTATTCTCTACATATTCCTGATGATTGCCCCTCTCGTGTAGTCCTTGTCTCTCGTTTCCGACCTGTACATTCAGATCTCCCATAATAACCTCTTTTACACCTGAAATTTCGCTTTCTACTTTCTCTAAGAATCCTTCAATATCTTCTTCCCGGTTTCCTATCTGTGGTGCATACACTTGTATGAAGTCCATCACTTCATTTTTAATCTAATCTTCATTATTCTGTCACTCACACATTTTACCACTTCAGCATACTCCTCCAATTGCTTCAAAATGATTAATTCCATTCCGTTTATTGCCTCTTGGCCACCACTCCAGTACAATGTGTATCCTTTCCTCAGTATCTCCCTTCCATTACCTTTCCATTTCACTTCACTCAGCCTCATCATTTCCACCTTCTCCTTCTCCATGAAATCTACTACTTCCTCCGCCTTTCCTGTCAGGGTCATAAGATTTACTATTGCTTTCTTAATGATGATCACTGGTCACCCATTTCTCACAGTTCCTCCCAGTACCCTGAGAACTGCATGTCGCTTTAAGCAGGGGACACCCTAGCCTTTTCCGAGGTTGATTTCCTAGTACCATACCATATATAGGCTATTATTACGATGGGGTCGCCACTCCCAAAGGCATTTTATACCTACTACCAGGTGTTATTCTTGACCGCTACACTGGAGTATAGATGCCTTCTGTAGCCGCTCTTCTGGAGTACAGATGCTACAAGTTTCCCTCTTCCGCCACCGATGTTGTACCGAAGTCTACCTTCTCCACCACTGATGCCGTTGGAGTCTTCACCCATACCCTGGGTTTGGGCCCTCCATATTTGTAACCCTTGAGAGAGGGTAACCCAAAATTTTAAAGCCCCCAGGAACTGGGCTGTCTGTTGGTCCACGGGTTGTATTGGGTATTTCAACCAGCCCTACAGAATTGTAGGGTTCCCTTATCCGCCACCTTAGGATGCAGCCTATAGGGGTTAACGGGCTCCCCCAAGGGATTGTAATGCCTGTTTTAAGTTAATGGTTATATTAAATACGCAAAAATGAAGAGGAATTGTGCAGCTGCAAGAAAATACGGGCCAGACTGAGTGGCTCGGGCAGTTGAGGCGCTGACCTTCTGACCCCAACTTGGCAGGTTCGATTCTGGCTCATCCGGTGGTATTTGAAGGTGCTCAAATACGTCAGCCTCGTGTTGGTAGATTTACTGGCACACAAAAGAACTCCTGCAGGACAAAATTCTGGCACCTCGGCATCTCTGAAAAGTTAGTGGGACATAAAAACAATAACATTATTATTATTATTATTATTAGAAAATATGGACCGAACTCGATAGCTGCAGTCGCTTAAGTGTGGCCAGTATTCGGGAGATAGTGAGTTTGAACCTCACTATCGGCAGTCCTGAAGATGGTTTTCCATGGTTTCCCATTTTCACACCAGGCAAATGCTGGAACTGTGCAGTAATTAAGGCCATGGCTGCTTCCTTCCCACTTCTAGCCCTTTCCAGTCCCATCGTCGCCATAAGACCTATCTGTGTTGGTGCAATGGAAAGCAACTTGTAAACAAAATATAAATATATATATAATAGGCCTAACTAAAGCCAATATTCGGCGTTAACATGAAGTCAAAGATAGCTTAAAAATGCATACTGTAAACAAAATGTGCGCGAAAAACGCAGGAGCAGAATGGCCATATGATGGTGCAATAAACTCGTTCATTGACCTTCAACGTCCGCGCCTTTGGGCCTATACACAGACCATTGGGACTTAAACCAGTTAACCATAGTGTCAAATCGTAAGGCCTGCATCTGGCGAGCCAAACTTATCCTCGGACACTCCCGGCACTAAAAGCCATAGGCTCTATGCCATTTCATTTTTTGCCACACTCCATCACAAAGGGGCTAATGCCGACAAATATACGCCGGAAGGAAGTGAATTAGGCATATTTAACAGTAAATTTAATTGCATAATAAGTAGGCAACTGGTGTAGGCTACATGAGCACATGTACATCAATTACCGGGGTATTGAAACTCCTATTCCTTCCTTATTCTTTCTTCGTAAATAGGAGAAACCACACCCAACACTATGCGGGTATTCACCATTCTGCCACACAATAGTTTGCTGAAGCATTAATGTGAAATGTGCATAAAAACAACATAAAACAAAACTGCACATAACACAGTAACATGAATGTTTACAATGGCTCTGTAGTGACGTAAAATGGCGATGGCAGCAAGTTTCCGGCTTCAGTAGCACTAATGCTACGAGATAGGGCACTGCCAGTCTATTTACTATATGTCTGTGGGCCTATACATCGTCAGCCATTGAAGTCGGCTGAACCCGGCAAGCGAAACGTTCATGTAGCGGTAGCCGGTTGTACCTGACGTTGGGTAAAAGTAATAGTTTTACAGATGGCAGGAATATTTTCTTGATGGATCGTTATATTGTTGAGACGCGTGGAACAGGTATTGCTGGCAAATTTTCAATGGGTTCTCGTTGATATTATGATGCCAATTTTAAGTCAATGATTATTAAATCTGTGGAAATAAAGAATAATTGTGCAACCTCAAAATATGCGTACTGCACAAGAAAGACTCTCATATGATTTTACAATGCAGTTTTTAACCCTGATTTAATTTTTTTGAAGGAAAAAGTGGGGGTTATCTTGCATTCAGGGTCGTCCTGGATTCAGAGAAATATGATATTATTATAAGGCCATATCAGCCAATCATTTAGACTGCCACCCTTGCAACTTCTGAAAGGCTGCTTCCCCCTTTTGATGAACCGTTAATTAGTCTGGTCTCTCGACAGATACCCATCCAATATGTTTTCACATGCAGCTTGGCTATCTGCTTCACTGGAATGCACAAATCTCCCCACCACGGTAAGGTCACATGGTTCACAGGGGAGGATACAAAATTGATCAGATTAATTTCCAATCTTAAGTAATATATGTTTTGGATATCCTTCATAAATGTTTTTCAAACTATGACCGTCAACGAAACTTTATTACTAGATAACAACTAATAATATTACTTTCTATAGAAGTTCCTTTTGCTGATACTTCTAAATAATAGTTTACTTCTTACTATTAGTTGCTGTCCTCGGTGCCCCAGGTTTGATTCCCAGTACTGCCAGAGATTTAAGAATGGCAGGAGGACTCGTATGTGGTAGAAATGGTACATGTAGCTCACCTCCATTGAGGGTCTGCCTGAAAAGAGCTGCGCCGCCTTCAGATGAGGATACGAGTTTACTAACATAAATAGGAAAACGACATAAAGCATAATGAACTGGCATGCACACCTAATATTTTGTCCACATGCCCTGAGCTTCCCAAGTTCTTTGGATTTAGAATCAACAAATTTGACCAATTTTGGTCCTTAGTTGATCCACATTGACTAAGCTATGGGTAATAGTTATACAATGGTACATACTTATGAATTTTAGAATATATTGACAGGGCGGACCCAGCTATTACCCATAGTACTTATAATTTCTTTGGATTCCTCACAGTTTAGAGTTCACCAAATTGCATAAACAGTCTTCATTCTGGGCAAGATCTTTCCAGAAGGTGAAAATGACTAGTCTGCATTCTTCGATAAGTCATCTCTATATAGGTTGAGCCTCCTCTGTTTTGTCATTGTCCACATGTTTTTTATAACAGATAAACAATATATACCATAGCAGCAAGGTTCAAACCTTTGACCTCGAGGTTCAGGAGCAAACATTTGGAACTGAACCAATTGGACACTTGGCATGAAGTCATACGTGTTTTACATATGCCATTGACTCCCTTTCAAACCAAATTATACCTAGAATGATGAATATTACATTTTCATGTCTGCATTGTGCTCAAAATACATTTTTGACTTATTAGATTGTGTTTGGTACATTTTTTCTTTTTTTGCTAGTGGCTTTACGTCACACTGACACAGATAGGTCTTATGACGATGATGGGATAGGAAAGGCCTAGGAGTTGGAAGGAAGTGGCCATGACCTTAATTAAGGTACAGCCCCAGCATTTGCCTGGTGCAAAAATGGGAAACTATGGAAAACCATCTTCAGGGCTGCCAAAAGTGGGATTCGAACCTACTATCTCCCAGATGTAAGCTCACAGCCATGCGCCCCTAACCGCACGGCCAACTTGCCCGGTGCTTTTGGTACATGTATTCAATGAACTGGTCTACAAAGTGCAATACATGTGTGTGCTCAGATGTAATAATGAGATATGATAACAATCAACTTACTACGAATACCAGTCCCTCAGTCAACAAACAAACAAACACACACACACACACACTCTCTCTCTCTCTCTGTTTGTATTGGCAATATTAGTTCAGATCCTTTCCAACAGAAAAAAAATATGACATAAGCCACGATAGGTCAACGGTAGAGCATCCAACGCAAAATCATAAAGTTGTGAGTTTGGGTCCCACTGGTGGCCGGTTGGCCATTTCTGTTCTGTGCTTAACATCTCTTCGATATGTATATTATGTACTGAAAATTTCAAAAGTTGAACATTTATTTTGACTTACTTTTTTCGATGAGATGTGTTGGCAGACCTTCATATTTTAGACACCAATTTATGGCTGTAATAATGAGATATGATAACAGTTGACTTACTATGAATACCAACCCCTCAGTCAACATACACATGCAAACAACACTTTGCATCCTTGTGCATGCTCAGTGTCTACTAACTGTAATTTCAACAATTCATGTGTGCCATTACTTATTTCTAGTACTGTACATACAAATATCCAAAATAGGCACTAACCTGCCAGTATATTGCAAGAAATCCTTCTTTAAGTAGACCTCCATGCCTGTAAGTTTGGAGAAATGCGACCGCTGTAAAAGAAAATGAATGACCAATAAAAGCATACAATTATTGCAAGAGATAATAATAATGTTATTTGTGTTATGTCCCACTAACTATGTGCCACTTTAAATATGGACTTGCAAAATGCTATTTATCAGCCTGGTATTCTTGGCACATTCTCAGCATGAGAGCATAGCATATCTCCTGCCCAGAAAGAGGGCATCACCACTTCTCAAGTGGGAATAAACCATTCTTTGCTTCACAATTTAAGGAAGAGTACAGTCAGTCTGAGGAACCTCCTGAGGATGTGGTGGCTGCAGGTTATTTCCAATGCAGATCTGTGCGGTAGGACAAAGTAAACTCCAACTGACATTGATATCCTCAAACTGGAGCAAATTCTGGTCACAAAATTGACACCAAGAAGACCAAAGCGATACAGTACTGGAACCAAAATAATGCCAGATTCAGGAAGTCGAACTAGTTGAACAGTATTGCTACTTGGGGAGCATCAACTACAGAATAGAATCAATAAGGCCAAAG
Organism: Anabrus simplex; assembly: GCF_040414725.1. Taxonomy (NCBI): domain Eukaryota; kingdom Metazoa; phylum Arthropoda; class Insecta; order Orthoptera; family Tettigoniidae; genus Anabrus; species Anabrus simplex. The sequence continues at coordinate 853,089,194 of NC_090265.1, forward strand.
GCACATTTACAATGCTGTGACCAAAATGGAAATTAAGGGAGTTTCATATCAATACAAACTAGCACTCATTCAATACCAACATCAACTCGTTGTACGGTATAGTTGTGAAACATGAGAAATAAACTGCAAGTTAGGAACCTCTAGACTTTTGTCAACGCATGTCTGAGGAACATCCTAAGGATATGGTGGCTGCAAGTTATTTCCAATCCCACTGTCGGCAGCCTTGAAGATGGTTTTCCGTGGTTTCCCATTTTCACACCAGGCAAATGCCGGGGCTGTACCATAATTAAGGCCACGGCCGCTTCCTTCCAACTCCTAGGCCTTTCCTATCCCATCGTCGCCATAAGACCTATCTGTGTCAGTGCGACGTAAAGCAAATAGCAAAAAAAAAGTTATTTCCAACACAGCTTATCTTAAATGTAAAGAAAAAAAATTATTAGTGTAATTGGAGTACTAAAAAGATTGAAGGACTATGGAATAAACAACCAACACTTAAGAAACATATATACCTCCCTCATACATTCACACCTTATGTACATGAAAATAATATGGGGAAATTGTACACAGGAAGCTATAAAGGGACTAGAAGTACTCCAAAAGAAAGCTTTTAAAATTATGTATGGATATGATTTACTAAAACCATCTGTGGAAATTTTTCAGGAAACAAACATATTACCAGTACAATGCCAGATTAAATACTCTCAAGCTTTATTTGTGTTCAGGTATAAAAATAATATGATTTCTGTTAATACAGAACTAAGATACAGCAAAGACATTCACACCCATAACACAAGATCAGCAAACAAGTTTTACAAAGATTCCACTAACACTACCAAATATGGTGTTAAAAGCATTTCTTATTCAGCAAGCACACCCTTTAACAATCTACCTCACAAATGAAAACAAATCAATAAGTTGTACAGATTTAAGAAAGAAGTACTCAGGTACTTCCTTGAACAGTATGTTGGAGAATAAATCAATAACCACTGTGTACCTATTTTTCCACCTAAGTTTAGTTTATTTTTAATATCAACTTTTTTCCATGTAAAATAATGATATTATGATGTAAATCAATAATTGTAAAATATTCCTTGTTATATATGTAGCCCTATGCCTTATCTGTTAACTGAAACTAAAAGCTGCCAAGCTGTGATTGTAAAGGGCAGTCCCTCCTTGAGCCACCAGCTCCCTGGGACATTCTATAATAAATAAATAAAGAAAGAAAGAAAGAAAGAAAGAAAGAAAGGACAAAGCATATTCCTGTCAACACTAAGATGCGACACAAAAAACTGAAGTAGATTGAGCACACACTAAGGCAAAACACAAACGATATGAAATAACCAAAGTGCAAGCTAGGAATCTCCAGACTTTTGACAAGAGATGTCTGAGGAACGTCCTGAAAGTACGGTGGTTGCAAGTTATTTCCAACACAGATCTGTAGAACAGAATGAAGCATACTCCTGTCAACACTAATGTGCAACACAGAAAATTGATCAGGCACTTGCTAAACAACATTGCCTAGAATTGAATCCTCAAGATACCAAATGCAGAGGCAGACTGAAGACCATGTAGATGAGAAGCACTATGAAGGAAGGGACTGAGGAAGGACGAAAACCTGACTGAAGATCAAGGACATGGCACAGAACAGAATCCAATGGCCAAAGTTTGTCAATGCCCTATGCTTTAGATAGGAGTAACAGGAATTGATGATGATGTCAGCCAGTATGCTTCAGTAGCGATGTATAGAGGCATCTGCTTTTTGCAAAATTTGACATATTTGGGCCAAAATGCAAAACAATTTACCTTTAAGCAAAATTGAAAAATTATTTACAAAATTGTGTTGAATAACTCTTTGATGTAAGAAGCATAAAGGTTATTTAGAAAATGAAGTTTCTCATCTAATAAAGCAAATTTCTATCCTACGAGAACTTTCAGCATCAGAATCTCTCAAACCATACACAGTGTTTAGGGATCTAGTTGGGGCTGATGACCTTAGATGTTAGGCCCTTTTAAACAACACACATCAACATCATCAGAGATCTAATGTTACCATTGATGCTTTCACGGCCCGTACTTATAGACATGATATAGGCTTTTGGGTTTATGCCGTGTCAAGAAAATAAGGCGAAATTCTTTATGTTTCACAGAGAACTGTGCTCTGTGTCATCAGAAGAAAATCTCGACTGTCCACGAGAAATTTAGACGTTATAATAGAAGTGGAAATGGTACATTCATTCGTCACCAGATGGCTCCCCTGATGCAGTACAGCGCTAGCGTTTGAAGCGGAAGCTGACCGAACCATCAGAATCAGTTTAAAAGGGTCACATAACATGTGTACGTAACATGTGACATTGACAGGTGTATGATATTGACACAAGCCTGGAATGAAACATTTGGCGATAAGGAACGTACGAATTTGGAAAACATCAAGACGAAATAACAGTAGTAAAGGGACAGTGAAGGGAACTACTTATGTAAATCCTTAATGGCTGGCAACCAGGTATTACTTAATTGATTGCCAGTGTCCCTGTTGAAATTGTTAGGATTTCTACATATTTCCACAGCTTCCCGTATAATCCTGGACCTGTAGGTGTCTAGTGTGGGTAAGAGCTCGAGCATCTTGGAACATGGAATCATGACCCGACGATAGAGCGTGCTCAGCTATTGCTGATTTGTCTGGCTGGTTGAGATGAATATTATGTTCATGTTCCTTGATACAGGTACCAATGGACAGGCATGTTTGGCCAATGTATACCTGACCGCAAGTACAGGGAATTTCGTATACCCCAGGATGTAAAAGTGGGGACAATTTGTCCTTGGTTTTACCCAGACTGTGAGCAATTTTAGTGGCGGTGCCATACACGGTTTTTATATTGTGTCTGTGTTTGTTTCTGATGGTTCCGTCAGCTTCCGCTTCGAATGCTAGTGCTGTACCGTATCAGGGGAGCTATCTGCTGACGAATGAACATAGCATTTCCACTTCTATTATAACGTCTAAATTCAAGTGCTCATTGTTTATGAAGCCTTTCTCGTGGACAGTCGAGATTTTCTTCTGATGATGCAGAGCACAGTTCTCTGCGTAACATAAAGAAATTCACCTTATTTTCTTGACACGGCATAAGCCCAAAAGCCTATATCATGTCTATCAGGGATCTAGTTTATAGCTGATACAGAGCAGGTAAAGATATTGATGTGATTGCCATTCTTCTTTCCGTGAAATCAGAATATGGGCAGTTTGTAGAAGCTGCATTGAAGGCTCTATGGATCCCAGTCAATGATGTTAATATTGAGAGGTCATTTTCAATGTAGTGTAATATAATATCTGACAGGAGAACAGCTCTGACTCCAAGCAATATGGAACTTATGTATCTCTCTTTTATAGACTGATGTGTCACTTATATACATGGGTTAGGCCCTACCTGTTAAAATGGCTGAATGAACTTTTTCCTAACATCCATGCTTTTGTAATCCACATTTTCGACAGAAGCATAACTCTCAATTTTCTTACACATATGCAAAAATAAAATATGATATTTTACTGTAAATATGCTATCAACTATCTTTTGGTTTAGCTTTCATTGCTGAAAAGTGGAAATAAAATTTAGTGAAATTTGTTGATGAAATAAATAAAAGTAGCCAAAAATATACCAAAATAACTTTTTAAAATGACAGGCAAAACTTTTCACCACAAATAGGTGCTCTAATGATGTAAACAAAAAATCCCTGACCCCATTTGATTTATTATCCAAATACTCAGAAAATAGAGCAAGTACTCACAATACAGGGTGTGACCATGACTCCAGACTTTATCTTGAAAGCTGCCGATGTGATGTCTTCAAATTGTAGTTGGACAGGGTTATTGGCCAAACAGAATGGATCAGCCAGTTCCTCCTGGCTCTGTAAAATAACAATATGATATATGAAAAGAAAATGTAGGAAAATAACTTATCTAGATAAGGCCATACCCAAAGGGGGGTTTGGTGGGGTTCAACACCCCCGCCACCAAAATGACTTGACAAATTATCGAAAAAACAACCCTTTAAATCATGATTTTGGAAAATAGAACAATTGAATTTAACCTGTAAAACTGTGCCATCTTTAAAGGTTTCTCTGTGAATATAGTTAACAAATTTACTGAAAAAATAAATGAAAATGTTAATTTTGGGGAGATTTGCTTTTAAAAAAAAATTGTACTATAATTCAATTATCTGCATTTCAGACCAAGCCATTCTTGTGTAAAATGTTTTCCTTGGGCACTTTTATTAGCATTGTATGAATAAAGAAAACAGAAAATATGAAGTATATTGTCCAAATATTGTAAGGGTTGAAACATCTATATATTTGAATGGTTATGTGCCTAAACTTACGATAGTCTTCACTTTGTGACACATTGGTTATCGGTTCATGTGTATCATGTTTCAGATATAGGTAGTTCAGAGATTCTTTTACTTTTATGGCCTTTTCCCCTTTTATCTGGGATCGGCACTAATGTGGATTAAACCCTGTTTTACAGATGCCAGATGCCCTTCCTGAAGTCAACAGTATGTGGGAGGGGGAGCAGATTTATTTACTGTTGCATGTTTCTGTGGTGGTTATTAGTGTGATGTCCGGCTCCATGGCTAAATGGTTAGCGTGCTGGCCTTTGGCCACAGGGGTCCCGGGTTCGATTCCCGTCAGGGTTGGGAATTTTAACCATAATTGGTTAATTTCTCTGGCATGGGGACTGGGTGTATGTGTTGTCTTCATCATCATTTCATCCTCATCATGACGCGCAGGTCGCCTGCGGGAGTCAAATCGAAAGACCTGCATCTGGCGAGCCGAACATGTCCTCGGACACTCCCGGCACTAAATGCCATACGCCATTTCATTTCATTAGTGTGATATGTTATGTGTAGGGGAAGGTGTATTAGGATGATCACACAAATGATCAGTCTCCGAGTTATGTACCTATGTAGAAGAATTAACCAGACGTGCTTTCCTTGGCCCATCCTTAAAATGAGCCCGGGGCCCTACGCCAGTACGCTGACAATGCATCCTGGAAGCCGGACTTTCAGATGTAACTAAGAGCCTGAAATAAATATTCTTAAGAGAGTTTTTGATCATTATAGCAAAGAATTCAAATAACAAATTTGTTTATTTTTTACAAAAATAAGTTTTTAGTCTCAAATTTTCCAATGTCCTACTAGATTTCAACCAGAACAGTTTTTGCCCATTTATGCTTATAAATTATAATTAATTATTTTTTATCAATTCATGGTGGTCACTAAACAATTTCATCATTTTAATTTTTCAATAGATTAATTACATTTTTCAAAAACCTTATTTGTGTCAGCTGATTAACAAAAGGCCAATCCCTGACACAACAGCAGGAAAATAAAAGCTTACAAAGGGAACCTTTAGCCTGAAGAAAACCCAACAGATGTGGGGCACCTTTTCCCTGGCATACACATTTTAGTTATTTTTATTTTCTCCACCTAACGTAAATAAGTGAAGAAATAAAGCAAAGTTAGGTAGTCTAACATCACATTTGACCCCCTGTGGGTGGGGGACGCAACCGACGAATATTCCCACGGTATCGCCTGCCTGTCGTAAGAGGTGACTAAAAGGGGTGACCAAGGGATGATCGAATTAGAACCATGCGACTACTTGTAATTAGTACCACCACGCGGGGAACACCATGGGTCACTTTTACTTACGCGTAGTACCGCTATGTTAGGTACAAAATAGGTTTGTGAATATTAGCAAAAGAGTGCATTACCAGCTTTTACAGTACCATAGTTCTGGCATGCCTATGATTAGTACCCACTATATGCGGAACGCCACGGGATAGTGCGAGACCCTGTGGTCAGTACACTTATGTGATGAACACCATAGGTTTGCGTTGCCTGTAAATGGTGCCGCGATGTGCAAAACACCATAGGTTTGTATTATATGTGTGAATTTCATTACCTGTGAGTAGTACCATAATGTGTGGAATACCATGAGTCTATGCTACTTTTGATTAGTACCACAACATGACAAATACCATGGTTCTACTTTCCTAGCGATAAGTACCATTATGAGGGCGGATGACTTGGAATTTGTATCCCTTTAGACTATAAGCATCATCGATTCAGTATTGTGCTATAGAAGCAGTCCCTTCGTCAGTAATACTATTGTTTTATGTCAGTTTCTGTGAATGTGAGCTATTGTGGGTCAGATCCACTGATTGTTTTAAATTCATATCCATCCATTCATTCTTCATTCTCACGTTTTGAATTCTGGTCAGTGGAGGGTTTTGGACTTTTAATTTGTCATCACATTTTGTCTCATTTTGTACCATTAGGGGCCAATGACCTAGATGTTAGGCCCCTTTAAATAACAGTCAGCATCACCCAAATCATATTCGGACATCACAAGTCTCACCATCGCGCACTATTCTGAATGCTGGTTAACTTGTTAATTGATAATAGTTATAGCTTGATTGTGATCTTGTGAGTTTCGTAGTCTAACATTACAACACACCAGCAAGTTTTATGGAAAACTTATTATGAACTACCAGTATATAAATTGCTACAATAAAATTGATAATAATTTTTATTTATTTATTTATTTATTTATTTATATGCGGGAAGTATTTTCGTTTATTGCAGTGTGAAGATGAATTGTTTTAAACTGATAATATGCAACAGTATGCATATGTAAACAGATGTAATGATTTAATGAATACTTAAATTTCCTGCTTAATAATATTTATAGACCTACATTTATTTGTGTAGGCTACACGGTTCTAGTCCAGCCTCACCGAGGTATCAGTTTCTAAATGCGCACTTATAACCTATCAGAAAGAATTTATACAAGGTAGCCCTGAGGTGCGCTTATGTATTGCTCAACAGTTTATAACTTTCTGTCCCTCCAGAGAACTTCACACCAGAAACAATTCTACACACCACAATCAATTTACAGGGGCAAAAGAGCCCATACTAAATGGCCTTAATGTAAAAAGAGAAGGTTGGTTGTAACTGGCCATAAACAACATGCAAAGGATGTGAAACACTTGCACTCCTTCTAGAAATACTTAAAACCCTAAATAAGCTTATGGCACAATGATACTCCTATTCTACAGCGGGTTGACTGAATGAGAAACATTAAATACCAAACGATTGTTAAGAATTTCAGAGATTGGAAACTTTAGTCACTCCATACCAAGTTGAATGGTAATCAACAGAAGGAAATCACTCTATGTTCACTTACATTACATATTTCCCAGTAGGGAATAGAATAGAGTCCTCACTGAACAGACTGATCGAAAATTCTACATTTAAACCACCAGATTTCAAAATTTACATGAAGTAAAAAGAGGTTGAAACCTTCCCCTCAAACTATCTACAGGAGCTATCACATATTTATAAAAATTCTGCCATTACCTTGCTTCTGAATGCCGTCCGTGGCCCCTGCCTCCATTAGGGCATGTCACACTCAATTAACTGGAGCAATGAAGAAGACAATACGGCTCTAAAGCACACAACTTTTATAGTATTTTTGAGGGAAAGATTCCAAAACTCTTTACTGATAGGCTGGATTCCTGTACACACCCCCAATTTTAATTGGCTAGAGAATATATTTACAAAATTCTGATAGGTTGATTGATATTGGAGAAGGAACCAGCAGAAGTGTTCATGACTTTAATACACGAACAAAACAATCTTCAAAAACTAAGGTTAGCCAATAGTAAAACTCAATTTTCCCTTAAGAATTAATTATCGCTGATCCCACCAGAGGGGGCACTTAGGCCGATGGTAGAGACATCTAAAAGTTGAAAACCAAACTATCTTGTACTACATAAGTTCAAGGTAGATTACCTAGATGGCCTTAGAGAAGGCATGCAGTTTAACTGGCCGGAGGTGTGCCCCTAGTACTATTATTATTTTTTTTGTAGGTATTAATTATTGTACTTAGGAAGCAAAATTTACTTTACGGTATATGAAATGAAATAAATTTCCCCTTAAGAATTAATTATCGTTGATCCCACCAGATGAAATGGCGTATGGATTTTAGTGCCAGGAGCGTCCGAGGACAAGTTTGATTTGAAACCCGTAGGCGACCTGCACGTCGTGATGAGGATGAAATAATTGTGAAGACGACACATACACCCAGCTCCCAGGCCAGCAAAATTAACCAGTTGTGGTCAAAATTCCCGACCCTGCCGGGAATCGTACCCGGGACCCCTGTGACCAAAGGACAGCACGCTAACCATTTAGCCATGGAGCCGGACATTTACTTCATATTGTGTAGTATATTAGACATTTTATGTACAGTAAGACAGCACAATATCGTTGTTTTAGTTGTTTTTTTTTTTTTTTTTTCATGTATTCACTGGTTTAGTGTAAGACAGGGACACGTGTCCCCAACTTTGCCAGTTAAAATAAACCATATATCTACCTATCTATCTGTCAGACGGAATTTTCTTCTACATCGACAGTAATTACTGTAGGCCCTACATAATTTTCGGATTTCCTTCTACACACCGAGTGAGCTGGCCGTGCGGTTAGGGTCGCATAGCTTTTAGCTTGCATTCGGGAGATGGAGGGCTCGAATTTCATCGTCGGCAGCCCTAAATATGGTTTTCCGTTGTTTCCAACTTTCACACCAGGCAAATGCTGGTGCTGCGCCTCAAAGAAGCCACGGCCGCTACCTTCCCAATCCTAACCCTTTCCCAACCTTCCGTTGCCGAAAATCGTGTCATAGCCTATAGGACCGGTATCAAGGTTAAATCCCCCAGTTTCGAGACGAAATAAATAGACATGTGTATATCTGCCCCTCTTTCTACACATATACACCACGGTTTATTACTGGACATATTTTACGGATTTCTCGAATTTATTCCGAATTTGAACTTTCGGAGCTCTTGTTGGTTCCCTTTCATTTAGGGCTTGAATTTAACATTACTTAGTTCGATTCTCCTAAGTTATCGGCCTTGAATTTTAGTTATCGACAACTGGCTTGTATAAACACGCATTAAATTCAGTGAAACAATACATTAATCCTTACGTTATCTATGATCGTAGGTAGGGCCGCATTCTCATAGACGCGCCAATCGCCAACTCGAAAGACCTACACCAAATACAGTAGAGACAATACGCGACACTCAGCGAGATATCCAGGGACAGATATTAGAACTCTCTCTAGCGGGTAGACCTGAGAACTACTGATTCTGTCATAAGAGCACGTGTATTTGTGTGTGAAGGTTTTGGTGTTATTTATGCGTTTTCAGTGAGTTGACATAATTAAATAGTAGCGAGTGTCATTCCTTGATATCTCCTCTCAACATAAGGGGAAAGGTATGTGCTGTGTTTGGCTGCAGTAACTATGATGTAGAGAAGAAAGCGCGGTTTTTCTTTCGCTACCCTCGTGACGAGAAAATGTAAGTAATATTGTGTTTGCATATATATTCTTCCAGTGACAAAGAAATTTTTATAGTACTTCATAATCTTCTGACCTGTTCGACCCATATTTTAACTGGCTTAAAATATAATACGCATATTTTATTGTATAGTGCAGCAGTTAACCTTCAATACCGATGTGTTGTTGTAGGTGTGATCTGTGGGTTTTGAAATGTCACAGAAGTGATTTGGATAAGGTGTACAAGAAAGAAGGGATGTTACGCTTATATAAGAATTATAAGATCTGTTCAGATCATTTCCAGGCCAGCGACTTTAAAAATCCTCGACCATACAGCCAAGGGTATGTTATATAAATATTCCTCAAAGCATCACTATCGACAACATTTTCATACTTTTCTTTCTTTTATCCCTCTTTTCAGATTAAAGCCGTGATTTTATAGATTTTCTTTCTGTTAGTAGGCTTCATGTTGAGAGGAAAATTGTTCAGCTTTTAAATGTTAATTCATTGTATCATATGTGTAAGGAACGTGCCGATATTTTTATTGACAAGTGCCTTAATGTGATGATACAATGTTTTTTAAATGAGAAAAAAAAGACAAATCTAACCGTAAAAGGTCAGGCAGGAATGCTAAAGCAAAAAAAGTAATGCATAAATGAAAGATCAACCCATTTCACAGCAGTCCATTTCACATCTTGTTTATATGTCTAATTTCAGTTTTTAAATAATACCGTAACCTTATTCTTCATTCATCCTTTTTTTGGGGGGGGGGGGTCTTTCTCTCTTATCACCTGAAGAAACTGAATCATGTTTTGTCGAGGCTATCAATCCCATGGATGAAGCAATGGCGCTTCGTGACATTTTACTCTGGCAGGGCTGTTGAGGAAATTGTAAGGAATAGAAAGATGTTATAAGATATTAAGAATTCAATAACATATTGTGTAACATCATCCTAAGGATTCAGTTTATGCGAATAATTTTTTTTTTTTTTTAAGAACTGATTGAAGAAATAAATAAAATTAAAGGTACATGTGTGGAAGATGGAATGATATTAATAGGAGATTGGAATGCAAGAGTGAGAAACAGGGTACCGAATTATGGGAGGGAGGATACCGAAGTGAGAGGGTATAGAAGAAGCAGACACTCACTCTCCACCAGCCATTTCACATCCTCAGAAAGACTGTCTTAGTGGTTTTTCCAACTGAAATGAACATAGGTCATTGGAATGACGTCAGTAGGAATGGCGCGATTAAAAGCAATGCTTTCATATGAAATACTCCTTTAAATGAAAGACCACACACTTTCTCACTTTTAACGAACAGAACTATGCTGGAATTCCAGAGCTGGAATGACCAAGTCGCAGACAGCTCTGATCCGTGAACACTCTTCGTCTATTTTCGGCGGTGCGGGGGGGGGGGGGGGGGGTGAGGGGAGGGAAGGCGAATAGTGGAGAGTCCCAGGGCAAAAACTATGCCCTTTTACTAATCTGTTTCCGAGGAGTACCCGAGGAGTCGGAAAATCTCAATTCACTACAATGGCAACGGAAAAACCTATCTGATTTGGAGGCAATTTTTTCCTCCAAGCCAGAATTTAATAAAAGTGAAGAGGAAGAAGCTTTTCTTAAGAAACGGCTCTTTTCAGGGTTGATTTTTGAGTTATTTAGTGAATTGTGGTGCTATAATTTGAAATAGGCTTAAATTGTAATTCTAGACCAGGTCATACTACTACTACTACTACTACTACTACTACTACTACTACTACTACTACTACTACTACTAAGTGAACCTCTGCCGTAAGTGTGCGTACAGCTCATTCAAAATAGCGCGTCAGAGTAGGGTTCGAATAACTGGAATACTATGATGAACCAGTGTGTTACGAACCTGCAGTATCAGAAAATGTATGAACCAGAGGAAAATGAAAATGAAAACGTACAACCTGTTTTCCAGTCATTGACCGGGTCAGGGATGTAATAAATGAAACATATATATAGGGACCGTGCATAACAACAAATTTTCGACCGCAGCGCCCCTAGCGGAAGAGACGATTATTTATCGGTAGGAGAAACACCAGAACAACATCAGCTGTCGTTGTTTACTTATTGAAACGTGTTGTGAATACGTATAATTTGAATTAATCAGCTATGTCGAATGCTGTTATTCTTGTGGGTTTTCAGAAAATTATTTGGAGTTCTCAGTATTTTAGGAATTCTACTTTGAGGAAAGGAAGAGAGCTTAATGATAGCCATCACATATATCAGGTGGAAGAAAAACTTTCAAGAGAAGTATCTGGTGTATGTTTGGGAGAGACAAATGTTAGTCAAACCCCATATAATATTAACATCAAGGTAAGAATTTAAAAAAATTCTGAATCTAGATCCTTTGGTTACGTGAACGAATCCGATCCACGAAATGACACGGTATTATTTGTCCCAAATGGAAGATAATAATTGTTTTTACTCAAATAAAGTATAAAATCTGCGGTAAATTAAGAAAAAGGACGAAATATTTTACTTGTAGAGAATAATATGGATACATACTTTACTACCTTACAACTGTTTCTTCTGCTACGTCGCAGCGCTTCCCTACGTGTTTTGTCTAACACTTTCGTGTGTAAAATTGTCAGAGTTTCTGAATCATATTTTGAATTATCACTGGGCAAAATATAAATTACAAAATAGTACATTTACATTTCCCTGGTCAAATGAAAATGGTAAATTATCAGTCTGAATACCTATACTACAAACAGTTTGGGGAGATTGTGATTCAGGAACAGAATTCATGTTTTCTTGCACTTCACTTTGTCTCCCTCTCCTCCTCTTGTACCTGACTGTCAGTTTCCTCTGTATTTCGTCCCAATTAGTTCTTCCTGGTAATATATGCAAAGTAGGTTTATATCCAGGGCTATCAGGGTCTCTGGTAGGTGTTCCATCAATGAAGTGTCGGATGCAGATTCTGGAATTACTGGCAGGAACCCACGGTTTTCCATCAAGTGCTGAACGATTTAAAGATGTTATCCATGCTTCCCTTCTGATCTTATGGGCAGGTGCGGCTGGAAAAGGAAAAAATTCGTTCCTGGTGGGCTGATTTAGTAGGTGTAATTACAACCGTACACGGAACAGTTCACGTGACATTTACTGCGTTTACTGGTACGGTACTATGAGTTTCGTTCATGCTTAGAGAATATGCTGAAAGAACCTAATCAAAACATGGGCCACTTCAGTAAGGAATGTGAACAGTCAAAGACTTACAGCTAGTAAAATAAAAAACACTATTCACTAACTCGATGGTGAAAAATGCTCCTACCGCTCCTACCAATTACTTCAGGTTAAGCCACCAGATGGCAGCACTCGCTATACGCACGGTTCCTATAGGCTGTTAGTACGATGGGGTCGCCACTCCCAGTGACATATTAATGACTGACAGATGCTATGAAATGAGAATGGAGAGTGTTGCTGGAATGAAAGATGACAGGGAAAACCGGAGTACCTGGAGAAAAACCTGTCCCGCCTCCGCTTTGTCCAGCACAAATCTCACATGGAGTGACCGGGATTTGAACCACGGTAACCAGCGGTGAGAGGCCGACGCGCTGCCGTCTGAGCCACGGAGGCTACGTGAACCAGAGGAATGGCATGCTAAAGAAGAAAGTTTTTCAACTCCCCAGCTATTTCCCGCCAATGTTCAGTCGGGCTGTTATACTCGGTACGCAATAGTAATCCCATCTATCGGAGTTGAGCGAGACCATAAGAAACGAAGAACATCACAACATACAATGGTCAATGTAAAGTTATTGTTGATCAGTAACAAACAATGGTCAATGTAAAGTTATTGTTGATCAGTGTTATGCGCTTTCGATACTGTAGGCCTTTTGAAATACCACTCTTATCATAGTCGGTACAGTAAAACTGAATGAAACATAAATGATCGGAAATTGTATTGTCTATAACTTTTGTTATGTAGTACTTTTCGATAGCACCAATAACATAGCTACCGGTATTTAAAAATTAAATTTTAGGCGCCTTCCCCTAAACTACCATTTTATCTCGGGTGAATAAAATTATTTACAGCCTAGACTGTAGTTTCTTATTCCCCGACTCTATATAGCGGTTTTCATTAAATTCTGTTAACCCATTTTCTCGTGGCTAGGCGTTGATATGGACTTAGCAAGAAAACTACAAATTAATTAATATCTGTGTTATCAGAGCCGGTACGGTAAAAATGTATAAGACATAAATGATTGGAAATTTAATTCTATATAACTTTAGTTATATAGTATTTATCGATAGGACCGCTAATAATATAAATATTCGATAATTAAATTTAAGGCCTTCCCCTAAACTACCATTTCACTCGGCGTGAATAAAATTATTTATAGCCTAGATTGTAGCGGCTCATCCCCCGACTTTACATACCGATTTTCATTAAATTCTCTTCAGCCGTTTTCTCGTATGCGTGTACATACATACATACATACATACATACATACATACATACAGACAGACAGACAGACAGACAGAAATTACGGAAAAGTAAAAATTACATTTTCTTGTTACTATGGACATGGCCGATACAGAAAAACAATTCTTTTCAAATTCTGATAAATGTACAGACAGGATCAACTTAACGGGCTGCGGTGAAAAAGGAGTTGAATTCTTTGTATGAGGATACTTATATCTCAAATACTAAAGATGTTAAAGACGTGAAAATTGATATATGGAATCTCCTTTAAAAATAATGAAACCCGCACTTTCGGGGAGGGGGAATCAGCTTAACGGGTAGGAAGGGGGTGGGGTGAAAAAAAGTTGAATTACTTTTATGAGGATACTTATATCTCAAAAACTGAAGATGTTACAGACGTGGAAATTAGTATTTGGAATCTCCTTTAATAATAAAGAAATACGCATTCGTTTTTCGGAAAATCGACGTAAGGGGTGTGAGGCTGAAAATAAGTAAATAAGGAGTTGAAATATGTTTATGAGGATACTTTATCTTAAAAACTAGAGCTGTTATAGACGTAAAAGTTGGTATTTTGAATTTCCTTTCAATATAAAGAAGCATGTATTTTTTGTTTTCGGAAAGGCCACTTAAGGCGGGGAGAGGCGTGGAAAGAAGTGAAAATGAAGTTGATTTATTCTTATGAGTATACATTTATCTCAAAAACTGAAGGTGTTACAGACATACATACATACATACATGAAAACTGGTATTTGCAATCTCCTTTAAAATACTGAAACACGTAATTTTTGTTTTCGGAAAATCCAGTTAAGAGGCTGAAAAGAATTGGAAAATCAGGTAAATTTTTAAAGTGAGTACCGATATATCTACATTATAGGCTACGTCAAAAACTTAACATGTTAGAGACAAGAAACTTGGTATTTGGAAAGTCCTTTAAAAATACAGGAACATGTAACTTCTTGTTTTCGAGAAAACTGGTAGTTTAGGGGAAGGCCTAAAATTTAATTCTCAAATATTTATTATATCAGTGGTCATATCTTCACGAAAATTGGTATGCAAAGTCGGGGAATAAGTCGCTATAATATAGGCCTTCAATAATTTTATTCACTCTTATTGAAATGGTAGTTTTGGGGAAGGACTGAAATGTAATGTATATATATAAAATAAGAGTTTTGTCTGTACATTGCTCAGAATTTGAAAAGAATGGTATTTCTGTATCGGTCATGTCCACAGTAACAAGGAAATGCATTTTTTTCTTTTCCGTAATTTCTGTCTGTCTGTCTGTCTGTCTGTCTGTCTGTCTGTATGTATGTATGTACACGCATCACGAGGAAACGGCTGAAGAGAATTTAATGAAAATCGGAATGTAAAGTCGGGTGATAAACCGCTACAATCTAGGCTATAAATTATTTTATTCACGCCGAGTGAAATGGTAGTTTAGGGGAAGGCCTGAAAATTAATTCTCAAATATTTATGTTATTAGTGGCCGTGTCTAAATGAAAATCGGTATGCAAGGTCGGGGTAATAAGTCGATATAATCTAGGCCATAAATAATTGTATTCACGCCGAGAAAACTGGTAGTTTAGGGGAAGGCCTAAAATTTAATTACCGAGCTCGATAGCTGCAGTCGCTTAATTGCGGGCAGTATCCAGTATTCGGGAGATAGTAGGTTCGAACCCCACTATCGGCAGCCCTGAAAATAGTTTTCCGTGGTTTCCCATTTTCACACCAGGCAAATGCTGGGGCTGTACCTTAATTAAGGCCACGGCCGATTCCTTCCCACTCCTAGTCCTATCCTGTCCCATCGTCTCGTCGCCATAAGACCTATCTGAGTAGGTGCGACGTAAAGCAACTAGCAAAAAAAAAAAAAAAAAAAAAAAAAAATTAATTCTCAAATATTTATTATATCAGTGGTCGTATCTTCACGAAAATTGGTATGCAAAGTCGGGGAATAAGTCGCTATAATCTAGGCAATCAATATTTTTTTCACTCTGATTGAAATGGTAGTTTAGGGGAAGGCCTGAAATGTAATCTATATATAAAATAAGAGTTTTGTCTGTACATTGCTTAGAAATTGAAAATAATGGTATTTCTGTATCTGTCATGTCCACAGTAACAATGAAATGCATTTTTACTTTTCCGTAATTTCTGTCTGTCTACCCGTCTGTGTGTATGTACACGCATCACGAGAAAACGGCTGAAGAGAATTTAGTGAAAATCGATATGTAAAGTCGGGCGATGAACCACTACAATCTAAGCTATAAATTATTTTATTCACGCTGAGTGAAATGGTAGTTCAGGGGAAGGCCTGAAATGTAATTCTCAAATAAGTTATTTATTTATTTCTCATATAAGGTTCTCAAGGGATACCTGGTAGGAAGGTATCGATAAATACTACATAACTAACATAATTTTAGTTATGTCGTAATTTAGTAGTAGTTATGTAAGAAGTTATTAAATTTCCGATCACTTATGTCTTATACATTGTTACCGTACCGCATATAATCACAGAGATATTTAATGAATTTGGATTTATGTTACTAAGTGATATCAGCGCCGAGTCACGAGAAAATGGGTAAACAGAATTTAGTGAAAATAGGTATGTAAAGTCTGAGAATAAGTAACTACAGCCTACGATATAAATAATTTTGTTAGACGCCCTAATATCACAGAGTCGAAAGAAAACTAATGTGAAGGCCTGCAATATAGAAAGCTCATAAACTTTATCAACATTGACCATTGTTTGTTGTGATGTGCTTTTTGTCTTCTGTTTCCACTCATCCCCGATAGATAGGATTATTGCAGCGTACCGAGGTTTTTTAAATTTGATTTACGTCGCACCGACACAGGTAGGTCTTATGGCGACGATAGGATAGGAAAGGAATAGGGGTGTGAAGGAAGCGGCCTAGGCTTTAATTAAGGTACAGTCTGGTGTGACTGGTGTGAAATGGGAAACCACGGAATACCATCTTCAGGGATGCCGGCAGTGGGGTTCGAATCCACTAGCTCTCGGGTGCAAGCTCACAGCTGCGCGCCTCTAACCACTCGGCCAACTCGCCTGGTCGTACCGAGTGTAACAGCCTGCCTGTATATTGGCGGGAAGTAGCTGGGGAGTTAGATAACTTTCTTCTTTATCATGCCATTCCTCTGGTTCATACATTTTCTGATATTACTGGTACGTAACACACTGGTTCATCATGGCATACGAGCTATTCAGTCCCTACTCTGAGGCACTGGTTGGAATGAGTAGTGTGCATATTTAACGGAATAATGACAGAGGAGTGTTCACGGCAGTCTGCGACCTGGTTAATCCAGCTCTGGAACTTTGGACTGTTAGATCGGCACCGTAGTACTGTTCGTTGAAAGTGAGAAAGTGTGCAGTTTTTCATTTGATCGAGTATTTTATATGATAACATTGCTTTCAATCCCTACATTCCTACTGACGTTTTTGTAATGACTAATGTTGAATTCAGTTAGGAAAACCACCAAGCCAGTCTTCCTGAGAATCCCGTAGCGAAGCACGGGTACATCAGCTAGTAGTAATATAAAATGAGAGCCACTTCTTCATCGCACGTCATATCCACTCACAATGCCAGCTAGAAATAAGGCATGTCACAGGCAGTCGAAGACAGTCTGAAACAAAAGATTTTGTCCCCGACATTTTTGTCTCGAGACTTTTTGTCGCTGACAGTTTCGTCTCTTCCGGTGTGTGCCCAGCTTTAGAGAAAATGTAATATTTATTCCATTGTTTAAGTCTTCCACCATGCGGGTCCAAACCTTATACACAGACTAGTTGTCAGAAGTCTTCATCTGTAAGTGATTCTCTAAATTCGCATGATAGGCCTACTTATCGATCAGACACCAATTACCCTTGGCCGTTCAACCTTTCAGCTGATAACCTCTGAAATAGTATCTACCACAGGCAATACCAGTGTAAGTTACCACATCATATATCGCAATCTTCTGAACCGTGGTGGAGGGAACTGATCGGGTAAGACAAGACCAATTGCAATGAAACATCAATCAATCAATCAATCAATCAATCAATCAATCAATCAATCAATCAATCAATCAATCAATCAATCAATCAATCAATCAATCAATCAATCAATCAATCAATCAACCAATCACTGGAAAGTTTCACCAAGAGGAAAATTACTATTAGTTTTAATTATTGTGTTGATGGGGAGATAGTACCTCATGGGAAACAATGTAATTACCTACGAATGATATTCCTTGGGGTAATCATATTAACGAGGTAGTTAAGAAAGGTTGCAGATCTCTTCACATAATTATGAGAGTATTTAGCGGTCGTAGTGAGGATGTAAAGGAGAGGGCGTATAAGTTTCTGGTAAAACCGCAGTTAAGAGTATGGCCCCAGTGTATGGGACCCTCACCAAGGCTACTCGCTACGAAAACTAGGAAAAATTCAAAGGAAAGCAGCACGATTTGTTCTGGATGATTTCCGGCAAAGGAGTAGTGTTACTAAAATGTTGCCAACTTTGGGCTGAGAAGACTTGGGAGTAAAGAGACGAGATGCTCGACTATATGGTATGTTTCGAGCTGTCAGTGGTGAGCTGGTGCGGAGTGACATTAGTAGACGAATAAGCTTGAGTGGAGCTTTTAAAAGTACACTGGTGTCCAAAAGTTAAGCATAAGTTACGAGTAAGCAGGGCAACAGGAAATAGACCGCAAATCGCACGACATATGCACCTACCAACCTTACGTGTTCGCTCTGTATAGGAAAGGAGTGTTCCCTGCTTTCACTAGCGGCGTAACCGCAAGGTAAACACAGCCAGTGCCTGCGCCCCATATTCCCTCAGTCGTGTTTGCCCTGTTATAGTGTGCGGTGTATAGCCTCGTGGTGAACGTGACAACATAATGGCACAACGACGCCATTTGGACCCCGTTTTGCAAGGTAGAATACTCGGCCACCTGCAAGCAGGCCAGACACAGACCGAAGTCGCCGTATCCTTGAATTTGCCACAAAGTGTTATTTCCAGGCTTTGGAGACGATGTCGAGACACAGGAGATGTTAGTCGTAGGCCAGTACCAGCTCGACCATGGGTAACCACCCAACAGCAGGATCGATATCTGGCCTTAACCGCCCGACGAAATCGGAGTCCACCTGCAAAACAATTGTCGGCGGAGCTTGCAACCGTCCCAGGAGTTGCCGTTTCCCGGAAAACTGTGTACCGGAGGCTCAGAACAGCAGGGCTGTTTGCCCGACGTCCAGCGGTGTGCGTCCCGCTCACTCCAGCACAGAGACGGGCCCGTTTGCTGTGGAGCCGTCAACATCGAAACTGGACCATGAATAATTGGAGGCATGTGCCCTTCACAGATGAATCTCGCTTCAGTTTGCAGAACGATTCCCGTCGTACATTAATCTGGAGAGAACCGGGTGGCCGATACAACCACAGGAACATCGTGGAACGGGACCAGTATGGTGGTGGTGTCATGGTGTGGAGCGGCATCATGTTGAATGGCCGTACGGACCTGCACATCTTCATGGGTGGTCTTAGGAACACTTAACGCTCGGAGATACAAGGATGAGGTACTGAGACCACATGTTCGACTCTTCAGAGGTGTGGTTGGTCCAGACTTCCTCTTAATGGACGATAATGCCCGACCGCACTGCGCTGCTCTGGTGGATGAATTTCTGGCTGGGGAAGACATTCATCACATAGACTGACCAGTGAAGTCTGCAGATCTGAATCCTACAGAGCATGCCTGGGATGAAATGGAGAGGCGAACTGCATCCCGTCAGCCTCCACCAAGGATCCTCCAAGACCTTCGCATTGCCCTTTCGGAGGAATGGGATCGACTGCCACAAGAGCTCTTGGACCATCTCATAGAGAGCATGCCAGGTCGCTGCGAAGCATGTGTGGCCGTTAGGGGTAACCATACACCCTATTAACAGCATATTTTGTTGTGGAAGACATTGCCAAGTTTTGTTAGTTGTTGTCAAAGGTGTACTTTAGCTATCAGAACCTTTCTGACACTGGTTTTTGGACAAGTTGTGTGACATATGGTGTGTGATTCACCTTCCGTTTGTTCAGCAATCCATCTGACATTTCTATCAGGAGGTATGACCTCGTTTAATGATTATGCTTAACTTTTGGACACTAGTGTAGGAAAGTTGGAATTCTGAGGACAGATTGGGGCAAATATTCATTTATAGGACGAGGAGTAAGGGATTGGAATAAATTATCAAGGGTAATGATTGATAAATTTCCAAGTTCTTCGACAATATTTAAGGACAAAACTAGGTAAACAATTGATAGGGAATCTGCCACCTGGGTGACCGCCCTAAATGCAGATCATTGATTGATTAATTAATTGATTGGTTGGTTGGTTGATTGATTGATCATTTAGGGGTGTCACCCAGGTGGCAGATTCCCTATCAGTTGTTTACATAGTCTTTTCTCGATTTCAAAGTAGTTGGGAATTTATCAAACCTTTCCCTATATAAATTATTCCAATCCCTAATTCCTCTTCTTATAAACGAGTTTTATCCCATTTGGTCCTCTTGAATTCCGTCTTCGTCTTCCCTACTTTTAAAAATTACATTCAAGGCTATTCGTCTACTGTCATTCCACGCCATCTCTCCACTGACAGCTCAAAACATTCCGCTTAATCGAGCTGTTCGACTCCTTACTTTCAACTCTTCCCAGCAAGAAGTTGGCAACATTTTCGTAACACTACTCTTTTGTTGGTAATCACTGGGAACAATTTGTGCTGCACTAACATCACTGAATGAGGTGGGTGAATCAATGGACCTTTTTCACTCACCCCCGTCTAAAATCAGACATGCCCTAATGACCTTATGAATGTAAGGCCCTATCTGTAAGCTATGTAAATATGTGAATGTTACGGTACTAGATGTAGTTTAATAATGTAAATGATTTAAGGAGATTTATTTATTTATTTAGTTAAGGTTTTGTAAATATTCATATAAAAAGGTCTCTAGATTTAGTTTGAACTTTTAGGAAATTAGTGTTATTTACTTAGGGTGTATTTGTTGTATATTATGTTTTATTGAATCATCTTTAATTGGGAAAATAACCTTTCGATGATAAATAAATCTATTGTATTGTATTGTATTCTATTCTATAGTTCTCGTATCGAGTAGTCCAGGTGCGGCTCCCATACACTAGAACCGTGCTCTAATTGGAGTCTTACCAGAGACTTATACGCCCCACCTCTTCTCTACACCCTTTCTACAACCCCTAAATACCCTCATAACCACATGGAGAAATCTATAATCTTTATTTACGATGCCGTTTATATGATTACGTCACACGAACTACCATTACGGTTTTCGGAGACGCCGAAGTGGCGGACTTTGTCCCGCTGGAGTTCTTGTATGCTCCAGTAAATCTACGACATGAAGTTAGCATAGTTGAACACCTTCAAATACTGCAGGACTGAGCCGGGATCGAACCCGCCAATGTGAGCTCGGAAAGCTAGCGCTGTGCCGTGTCAGCTACTCAGCCCTGCTTAAGACTTCAAAATTCGCTCCCCATTAATCGAGAGCTGAGAGTAGCATTGTCTGTTACCACATGTGTCTACTGTGCATATTCCTCCAAGTTAACATTGAAATAGTCACTGACGTAGAAGTTTAACCTGTTACTTTTTATTTTTATCGTTTCATTCACAACTCTTGAAAAGAGAACACGAAGTAAGGGGATCATCATCATTTCGTGTTTTCATTATCCACCCTGAAATGGTGGGGAGGGCCACCTAGGGGGTTGAGCCCTCGCTCTAGCCAAGAGTTGAATTAACGATTGGGGAGGAAGGGGAGATTCTACTGCGTTTTTAAGCCAAAATGGTCCGAAAACCGAAATAGGCTTTTTGCCCTAAAAGTTACCCCATTCCGTGGGGCACATGTTGACTTTTTACTTCATTGCGGCGATATTGTTTATGTCCTGCTGAGGCATTTAAAAAAACCCTTCGAAAGGTCACGCCCTCTTCCTAGATGAATACCTTCCGAATTTCAATATACTGTATTTCCGCTTTTGAATGTCCGCCGATTCCTGGAGTACTGGTCTGTGTTGTCATCTGTGGACAGTTTCCATAGTTTTGTGCACAGAGGAACATTAGAAATAGTCAAATTAACCCGTTCCCTGTTATGGACAACAAATCATGTCGACCAAAAAATGCCCACCGCACGTGCCTTTTGTTTACATTTGCTCAGGGATATTTCAAGCTTCAAAGTTCAGCTTGGGTTCGGGTTGTTAGATCTACCAATTATGTTTATCTGGAGCTAATACCTTAACACTCGTATGTGATGTGGCTTAGCATAATGGGATATGCAAACAATTTTAGTGGATACTATTCTTGGCCAGAGAGTAGGTGTTCCCTACTAGGTGGCCCGCGTCCCCCCTCAGGGATGGAATGAAAGCTTAGTTAGATAGACAGATGGATACTATTCTAAGCTTTCAACGTTCAAAAATCGATCATTACTGTATACTGACCAAGGGTGCGTATTTTTACCTATAAGGGCATACACGTTGTTGCTGAGGAGAGGAAAAAGGCCAAGAAACGAAAAATATATACAGAGTGGTCAGAAACAATGTGAACCGGATATGTGAGCCTTAGAGGGTTGGTCATGATGATAAATAATGTGAAAAGAATAATTCGATATCTCGCACCGTTGTCATTTTATCAGCTGCTGAATTTAGCAAATCATATCACTTCGCGGGCAAATTCAGATGGGCTTACGAGGCGGTGTTGCTAAACTTTACGTGGATTAAGACCAGCATGAGAGCATCAGTCGAAAAACAAGATTTCGCCAGGGGAAGGGTTTGAATACAGGCTTCTGAGCTGATAGGATCGCACCAAAGCAAGAACATTGGCGGAAACCAACAGGGTGTTTGTGTTTGATGATTTCTCAGCATGGCTCTCAAGGTACGTGCAGATTTAGCAGCACGGCCGTGCAAAGACCATTTGATTTCGCTCGCGAAGTGATCTGATTGGCTAATTTCAGCAGCTGATATGAGAACGGCGCGAGATATCGAAATATTTCTTTCATATTATTTACCGTTATAATCAACCCTCTTATGCTCATCTACTCGGCTCACTTTTTTCCGACCACCCTGTATATGGTGCTGGGAAGTTCTGATGCAGCTAATGTAATTTCATACAAAATTAGCTTTTTCTTAGAACTGTATTTTTCAGTATTCAAAATGTTAGTGCAACTGCTTTTGCCTGACTGTCTTCATAATTGGCATGCCTATACTACCATGTGAGATGCACGAAAGTTGGTATCCGTTTTGAAAATATAAATATATATAAATCTGACCGAAATATCTTGAGTAAAATTCAAACAGTTCAGATTTTCTACAAAAAATAAATGCAAAAGCGGTGAGAGAAAAAATACTTTAATAACATCAGTAATGTAATTTTTCAAATAATAATACCAATAATTTTTTCTCATATTCCTAAAAACAACCAAAATAATGTTTCAAATTAAAAACTCAAAAATTGGTATGCAAGGGATGTTTGGAAGTATTCAAATTACTTTTGCAAAATGTGTTATATCTGAATCTATGTTACCAAACTGTTCTAAATTTCAGAATAATCTTAATTTTGGCAATATAAATGAAGTTACAAAATATGGTAAATATCGAATGAAAGTGACAGGCCTTACAAAACTCAATAGTGTCCTAGTTGTACTTCCTCTTAAAATAGAAATCACCACCACAAAGACCAGGGGTGGGGGTGGTGTGCTCCGAGGCCCACAGTCAGAATAAATTGCTTCATGTAATTAGATATACTCTTTGCATTGGTTGTAAATAAATTATATTGTTATTTGAGTCATAAGTTAACTACCATAAAACATTCATTTTGAAGTTTCTTCGTACCTTACAATGATAATCAAAACCGCTATGGGCTTGCGAGGCCCTCCCTTGCTCTAAGTGGAGGCCAGTTTTTCTACTTGATTTTCACATCAGCCTTGCCCAAGTAGGTTCCCATAACGCACAAAAATTGACAACAACCACATTATTGAAGCAACACGACTGGTTATTGTTAGATTAGCAGTTAGTTTGTGCTTGTAATATTACAAACAGGGCTGTAGTCGAGAGTACACGCGGGTATACGCCGTATGTCCTCTGCTTGACTCCACTCATTAGAGTATGGCTTCTGATTTCTTGCGTATACCTTCTACTTTGGTTTCTTTTTAATTTCGCCATTCTCTAAGTGATTTTTTCTTCTCCAGCTACCGCTCGTAATCGTGAACATCGAAGGTTCAGCCTGATGAGTAACATTATCGGCAATCACATATTTAAGGTCATCACTGTCCGTTTCTTACGTCTTCATGTATTCAAATACACCAATTCAAGAGTTAATTCCGATTAAAAGTGCGATCGCAAATCAAATGGAGCACCTTAGATTGTGTTTGAATAAACTGCTGGAAGTAGGTCCAGTAGAGATGATGATGCTTGATGTTTAAAGGGGTTTAACATCTAGGTCATCGGCCCATAATGGTACGAAATGAGATGAAATGTAATGACTATTTAAAAGTCCCAAATCATCTACTGCCCAGAATTCAAAACGTGATGACGAAGAATGAATGGATGGTTATGAATTTAAAACAATCAGTGGATCCGACCCGCAATGCCCCACATTCCCAGAAACAATCTTATTACTGACCAAGGTACATCTTCAAAAGCACAATCAATGATGCTTGTAGTCTAAAGGGGTCCAAAATACAGGGCATCGGCCCCTCAGAATGGTACTTATCGCAAGGAAAGTAGAACCATGGTATTTGTCATGCTGCGGTACTAATCAAAAGTAGCGTAGACTCGCGGTATTCCACAGGTAATGTAATACGCACATGTAATGCAGACCTATGTTTCTCACATTGCGGCGCCATTTACAGGCAACGCAAGCCTATGGTGTTCCTCACACAGGTGTACTAATCACAGGGACTCGTACTATCCCGTGGTGTTCCTCACATAGTGGGTACTAATCATAGGCAAGGGAGACCATGGTGTCGCTCATATAGTGGTACTAATCACAAACCTATTGTGTACCTAACATAGTGGTACTACTCACAAGTAAAGGCGACCTATGGTGTTCCTTGCGTGATGGTACTAATTACAAGTAGTCTCATGATCCTAATTCGATCATCCCTTGGTCGCCCCTTTTAGTCGCCTCTTACGACAGACAGGGGATACCGTGGGTGTATTCTTCGTCTGCGTTCCCAACCCGCAGGAGGTTGTGTGATTGGTCGACGAGAGCTATTTTATTTTGCTCAAGTCCGCAGGCAAGCCGGTTAGGACCCCCCTATAAGCCACCTAGGACGCGCCACGTGAGAGTAACACCTCTCCCCTTGCTACGCCAGCGTAGTAGGTTCGTGGAGGTCCGATAGAAAAATACTGTGTAAGCAAATTAAGATTTTCAAAGTAGTGTATTAAAATATGAATATCATCTTTGTCATTATAAAATGTTTTCTATATTTATGCCAAATTGAGGGAAGTTTGTTGGAACTAGGTTGAACCCACTAATAATAAACGCCACGGTGGCCTGGCTCCCGGGATTTTTCATGCCCTGACTTAGAGTATACCCTGTGAGAATTTTGGGACTACAGTGCTGTGTTACAGATAAAATAGTCTTCACGTATTATACCTTAGGACAACACTGGGACATATGAGTCCAGCCCCACATTGGGTGACGAAAATGGGACGTATTGTCTATAAGTAAATTAAGCGTGGTGAAGATATATGGGACCAAACTGTTACATTATTTATTATATGCACTGTCAATATCGTTCATCCTACGGCTTCATCATAAGTCCATTAAAAACAACAGATATGTACATCACGAATCGTAATTACATCAAAATCATCGTTAGGTAGGATGTCGTAATAGATATCTCATGTGTGGATTCGGCGCATATTCATATTCATCATATCGCATATCATCATATTATCTCTCTTTATTTTTGTATTTCGCTTAGCTACGGCAGAACATAAGATTCCTAACTCATGACTAGGTTCTCACGACAGTTTCACCACAATGTTAAAATAATCGTAAAAGATTAAAATATACCTGAGACAGACAGGCGTCTCATGCAATGGTAATAATAAATTATTATGAAAGAATATGGAGTATTTCTAACTATCAAATGATAAGCTTAAATATAGGATGGCTGGTTTATTTACATAAGATGTGCTATTGTTGGAGGACACAATGTACATTGTTGAAGATAACATGAGAAGAATGGTGGTCTTTGGTAACAACAACGACCTTTAAAATGACAACATGTCCGTAATTACAATTGTATTTACAAATATTTAATCGTTAGTCCATTTGAAACTTTAGATACCGTAGTCTAACACTGACTCAATCATAAATAATAAATCTTCAAATGAATATTTAAGTATCTTGAAAATGATTTAAAACGTTGCCATAAATGGTGGTTTAACCCTCAACTGGTATCATGTATGTTTGTACCGTAACTGGTATCATACGTCTGTCAGACTCCAGATATTTACTTTTAAATTAAACAATGTGTTCTTAATTTTCTGTTATTTATTCAACATAATTCATTTAAATATAGTTCTCAAACATGTCAGTGCAAAAGGTATAAGAAAAAATTACAAATCCAGAAAAAATAATTAAATATTAGAATGATGCTCCAAAAAATGTAGACGCCTCTGTTTTTCTTAAAAACCTAGACAATATGATTATTATGCTCATTTCGCTGACATGTCAATGTTATACAAAGACCATACAAACAATTACAACATAAAATTACTGGAAAACTCAAAACACAAATTTCAATTTTAAGGTTCAAAGTCACTGTTTGTTAGAAAGAACAATTTTCCTTATCACAGGATATGTTACCTTATTTTTACATGTATATAACTACAACTCAAAACATTTTGTGTGTCCAGATATAGCTATGATTTTCAAAATATATAGAAAAACACCTTTGACTTCAAAAATGTTTCACACACCCACATACGTTCATTCATTTATCCGCAAAGCACTCTCGGCAAATTTTTTGGCGCATACCAAGCAGATCGGTTTTCCACACTTCTGACACGGGTACTTCGTTCTCCTTTTCAGTTTAGGATCGAAAACGTAGCACGTATCAGGAACCTCGAAGAATTCAGGCAGTTCTTGCAGAATGTCAGTTCAATGGTTGGTTCATTAGGTCGTAAAACTCACCGAGATGGTCCTGATTGTGGCTCCAGTATTTTTTATAGGAATGAAACGCACTGTAAGTAACAACAGTGTTATACTAACTGACAATAATCACAATAAATACTCAATACTGAATAACGTCATTCGCGAACAATAGTCACGGAACTGGTATCATACGTCTGTCAGACGGCGCGATAAGTTTACTCCGCACTTACTCAAGGTCAAACAAAGCAAGCGGTACATCACCTTCCCTGCAGGGAAACAACATTCCAACTGAGAGGTACACAAGGGAAGAAAGCAATATGCTGAGGAAAGGAGAGGGGATGGCCTTGGAAAAATTTTCAGCCGTCTCACAGACGTATGATACCAGTTGAGGGTTAAATATCACCTTAATCATTGATTTAATACATGTCACCATGATATAAGTTAATCTCGATTGTAATTGACAATAACATGATTGAATTTGGATATAAATTGGTCCGAATGAGTTTGAGTTGGTTGATTCTCGTCTCCTTTACCCGTAGTTCTAAGAGAAATCCTTACTTCGGCCAGTATTAAAAAAAATACGCAGATTTAATAACTCGCCGACCTAAGATACAAAGATTCAATAACATGTAGCTAACACTGTCCTCGATTTTCCTGTAAATAAAAATTACCGTACAAATCTGCTAAATCTGCTGAATACTCTGAAATAGAATTGCTACTCTCTACTCAGCAATAATAGTACAACTATTATTACACTCGATGCATAATCGTTGTTTCGAAGATCCTAATTTAACTGACCCGTTTAACACTGAAATTAATATTACTGGAGACTAACATCCAGAAATTCAAATAAATGAGTTCTAGATACATAATCAACATTAAATGTGGCTTAAAATTGTTAATTGAAGATATCCTATGCCCTACGGTACCTTGATTTATTTGAAGATATAATATCAATCTCATATTCCGAATATTATTTCTGCCCTGCCGGTTGTAATTGATATGTACACAAGAATCAAAATAAAGGAAATAACCTGAAAGAGAATTCTGTATTAGTGAACATAAAAGTAAGGACTTATGTAGAGCCGCCTCCGTCAGGATCAGGTGAAGTATTACAGTCCATCTTGGCGTTGTCTTGGTGCTTCACATATTAATTCATCTTGATGTAACACACACTAAAGAAAATACACATCATGAATGTATTATTCTTGGCCAAGCATGCATAAATTACAATTAATACATCAATATTTATACGATCGATAAATTGCAATTTCAATCTTGAAATTATCACAGCAAACACTTCAGATTACCTAATGTTAAATTCCGTAACTCCGACCGTACAACAGAATACCGGTCGCATCTGTCGTGAATATTGGCGACGATCCTTAGCGTGAAATGTAGCTATGATAATAATAATAATAATAATAATAATAATAATAATAATAATAATAATAATAATAATAATAAATGCTCAGCTTATACGATTGTTTACTTCCACGTTCAACGCAAGAGAGTGAGTGAGCAACAATGGGTAATGTAAGCTTGCCGCGTCTGTACGACTTATATCGTATCCCACTTAAATGTTGTTTCCATACTCAATTTTGTTAATTATCCATCTCCTTATTTATTACCTTATAAACCATGCGATTTTAGAAATATTGCTACATTTTCTCAATTTTTATAATTAATTCTATCATTTAAATAAATTACTCTATTGAAATGTCGTTGTACCGTCGTATTCCAAAGATAATAATAGATGCAGATTCCATTCTCCGTGAAGCAAAGATGGTTATTATCAACGTCGGTATGAGGAAAATGTCACAATACTCAAGCTGTGAGTCAACTTGAGTCGAAATAAATTTCGTGTTGAAGAAATAAACAGAATGTTGGAAGAGAACGACGTGGAGCAAAAATTCTTGATTCTTCGGACGAAGAAATTCGTGTCTGGTTTGAGTTTGTGACTAATATTCGGGTGAATTTAATTTTGGGGTATAATTATTTTAATGATAAAGATGATTATGATAATTAGAGACATTCCTTGACAGATGACTGTGGCAGAAGTAATACAACTGTAATCTGCTTAAAATAGCCCGAAAATTACGCTGACCGACAACAAAGATATTCATGATTGGTTTGTGTTTGTGACCGCTATCTGGGCGAATTGAATTTCAATTTAATATTTCGTATTGAAGTTTTCATTACAAATTATTCATTTAATGCTGTTTCATAATTTATGTCAGCTGCCTCTGTGGATCAGTGGTAGAGTGTCGGCCTCCGGATTCCAAGATAGCGGGTTTAAACCCGGCAGAGGTAGTCGGATTTTTGAAAGGCGGAAAAAAAGTCCATTCGACACTCCATGTCGTACGATGAAATAAAATGGTGTATGGCTTTTATTGGCGGGAGATCCCAGGACGGGTTCGGCTCGCCAGGTGCAGGTCTTTTGAATTGATGCCGTAGGCGACCTGCGTGTCGTGATGAGGATGAAGTGATGATGAAGACAACACATACACCCAGCCCCCGTGCCAAGTAAATTAACTAATTATGGTTAAAATTCCCGACCCTGCCGGGAATCGAACCCAGGACCCCTGTGGCCAAAGGCCAGCACGCTAACCATTTAATCATGGAGCCGGACATGTCGTACGATGTCGGCATGTAAAAGATCTCTGGTGACACATTTGGTGTTTACCCGACAAAATTAATTAAATCTCAGCCATAGACGCCCAAAGACAGTTTTGGTTTACTCGGTCTGCCATCTAGTAGGCCTAGAGTAAAACGGAACGTCGAAATTGAGGAGCAGACAGCCAGATGGCGTCAGATTGAAATGTCTGCACACGGTAGCTGAGGCCATACCATTATTATAATAATTATTACCGGTATTAATATTATAGTCCGCCTCTGTGGTGTAGTGGTTAGTGTGATTAACTGCCACCCCCAGAGGCCCGGGTTCGATTCCCGGCTCTGCCACGAAATTTGAAAAGTGGTACGAGGGCTGGAACGGGGTCCACTCAGCCTCGGGAGGTCAATTGAGTAGAGGGGGGTTCAATTCCCACCTCAGCCATCCTGGAAGTGGTTTTCCGTGGTTTCCCACTTCTCCTCCAGGCAAATGCCGGGATGGTACCTAACTTAAGGCCACGGCCGCTTCCTTCCCTCTTCCTTGTCTATCCTTTTCAAACTTCCCATCCCCCACAAGGCCCCTGTTCAGCATAGCAGGTGAGGCCGCCTGGGCGAGGTACTGGTCATCCTCCCCAGTTGTATCCCCAGACCCAGAGTCTGAAGCTTCAGGCCACTGCCCTTGAGGCGGGAGAGGTGGGATCCCTCGCTGAGCCTGAGCGAAAAACTGACCCTGGAGGGAAAACAGATTACGAACGAACGAATTAATATTATAATTTGTCAGTAGAATCTACGTTTATTACCCTTGTAGGGTTAACTCACAATGAAATAGGTAAACTTATGAATAACGTTGGCGACAATCAGCACAGATTTATTAATGTTCTGGCAACAGGTTTTAGTAATAACTAGACATCGAATTTATATGCTGTATAAATCACCAATATAAGCATTGAACTGTATTGCAGAAAGTGGTGAAATATGCATTTAAGTATGC
Source organism: Anabrus simplex (assembly GCF_040414725.1). Classification (NCBI taxonomy): domain Eukaryota; kingdom Metazoa; phylum Arthropoda; class Insecta; order Orthoptera; family Tettigoniidae; genus Anabrus; species Anabrus simplex. The sequence continues at coordinate 853,119,773 of NC_090265.1, forward strand.
ACTCATTCTCATGCTTATACACTTTTATTATGAAATACAAACGTAATATTCCTTTACTACACATACGCGATTCACTCACACCAATACATAAAATCATTATCACGAATGAACAGCTGAACAAAAAATTACACTAGTTACAGCTGTGGCTGTTTCACTTGTACAAACTATCCGTGCATAATTTGTGAGATGTATCAATCTATCAGCGTTCTCTGTTAAAACAATATGTACACATTTCCTAGATAAGACACAGTGTGTTAGTGTGTTAGTGTGTTAATTAATACACATGATATCCGCCTCATGTGATCTGTCATGTAAAGAATGGGAGGAAAACACATTGTCAGCTAGTTACCGGTGGGGTCTGATATCTGACCACACGAGGCGGGGCTGGGAGTGGTGTCTCGGGTTGGACGGACAGTTTTACTTGCCAGGGGAGATACCACGACCAGCCAGTTATTTTAATTTAGTTTTAGGCAGTAGAATACCTAGTTAGGATGTTAGTGTAGATTGTAGTTAAGGTAGCATCTTACATGTGGTGCTGGATATCCGCGCATGTGTGGGATGCTACAGAGTAGATTTAATACATTGTAAATGTAGACATAGAAGATTTAAATTAAATTAGTTATAGATTTAGTTGTAGTTAAGTAGTTAGTCCAGTCAAATACTATTTTCTTTATTTCCTTATACCGATAGTTTGTAACTATGGTGGGGTAATAAAGATGTAATGTAATTAATACGCATTATAAATCAATTAGTGAGGTTGTAAAAAACCGTGCAAAAAACACAGACGTATAGAAACACACTTAAATACACATTCTTCTTTCATTTTACACTGCACACCCTAACTTCTCCTGTCCATAATTTGCTTTGCAATACACTACAACACGTAGCCCGGATTTCATTTACGAACATCATGATATTTTGTTTGCAGACGGAGTCCGAGGTTTCCTGGGATACCTTCCAGTTCGCGCTTCACGTTCTCCATAATGTTCAGTGAAATGAAATGGCGTATGGCTTTTAGTGCCGGGAGTGTCCGAGGACAAGTTCATAATATTCAGTGAATCACCAAGAAGCTTCTTGATTGATTCTGGTATGATTTGGAAGTGTGTCTTGATAGGTGCCAGTTCCTTTTCAACCGTTTCATTCCCGAAAGAGTTCACGGCTTAATTGCTTAATATTTTCTTGAATACTGCTTGTAAATCACGTTGAAATATTCATAATAAAAGTCGAAAACACGCACAATAAATCCAAAATTTGAAATGCATTCACTAAATTAAAGTATATGAAAACATGCATAACTATGCACTACGCACTATGCCAGTAAGTTTTACATGCGTTCCATGTAAACTTTGGAAAGGCATTCTTTCTGATTACATTCGCATGTTTGCGAAATTAATAACTGGTTCGATAGAAGGAAAGTCGGTTTTAGGAAAGGTTATTCCACTGAAGCTCAGCTTGTAGGATTCCAGCAAGATATAGTAGATATTTTGGATTCTGGAGGTCAAATGGACTGTATCGCGATTGACCTGCCTAAGCATTTGATAGGGTGGATCATGGGAGACTACTGGCAAAAATGAGTGCAATTGGACTAGACAAAAGAGGGAGTGAATGGGTTGCTATATTTCTAGAAAATAGATCTCAGAGAATTAGAGTAGGCGAAGCTTTATCTGACCCTGTAATAATTAAGAGGGGAATTCCTCGAGGCAGTATTTTTGGACCTTTATATTTTCTTATATACAGGATGTTTCAAAAATAGGGGGCATAATTTCAGGTATGTATTTGTTATATGTAGACAATCAAAATAGTTCATTACAACATGTGTCCGGAAATGCTTCATTTCCGAGTTATGGCGTTCACAACACTGAACTTCACCGGAACGTTTTTCTTCCGCAGGTCATTGTCATTACAGAAGTTCGAAATGTCCAAATCCTGCTTGAATACAGACCTCATATAGATGTCTCGTTGACCTGCGAACACAATCCCAAACTCCAGGAGTATTGCGTATGTCCTGACACGATGCCACAATTCGATTCCAATGGGTTTCCACATCAGGCACCGGAGACGAATACACCTATGATTTTAAATGGCCCCACAAGTAGAAAACGAGAGGGTTTAGATCAGGTGAGCGTGGAGACCAAGCAATCGGGCCACCTCTACCTATCCAACGATCAGGAAACATTCGATCCAAGTGAAGCATTTCCGGACACATGTTGTAATGAACTGTTTTGATTATCTACATATAACAAATACATACCTGAAATTATGCCCCCCATTTTCGAAACACTCTGTATATAAATGATATGAGTAAAGGAGTGCGTGCTCTGTTCGCCCGGAAGGACGTGGGTTTGAATCCCCGCCAGGAAGTCGTAAAATTTAAGAAACGAGATTTCCACTTCCGGAGGTGTATATGGCCCTGAGGTTCACTCAGTCTACACCAGAAATGAGTACCAGGTTAATTCCTGGGGGCAAAGGCGGCCGGGCATCGAGCTAACCACTCTACCCCATCACGTGCCGAGATTAACAATGGTGGAAGCCTTTACCTTCCACTCCTCCAAGGGCCTTCATGACCTGTACGGAGGTGACTTTGCTTTGCTAAAGGAGTGGAAACAGAGGTAAGGCTTTTTGCGGATGATGTTATTCTCTATGTCTATAGAGTAATAAATAAGTTACAAGATTGTGAGCAACTGCAAAATGATCTCGATAATGTTGTGAGGTAGACAGTAGGCAATGGTATGATGATAAACAGGGTTAAAAGTCAGGTTGTGAGTTTCACAAATAGGAAAAGTCTTCTGAGTTTTAATTACTGCGTTGATGGGGTGAAAGTTCCTTTTGGGGATCATTGTGAGTATCTGGGTGTTGATAAAAGGAATGATCTTCATTGGGGTAATCACATAAATGGGATTGTAAATAAAGGATACAGATCTCTGCACATGGT